>NC_065533.1:29371576-29684749 GCF_020184175.1 Aphis gossypii
ATTATTCTAGAACTTTTTCATACAATGGTAATATGCATTTAATAAATATTACACTTTTTAATTTATGACTCAACTTGTTCAGAATTAAAATTAATCTATCACTTACTCTCTAGTTGAAATTAGGAAATTTTCTTCAAATGAGTCTATAAAATAATTTTAAATTAAAAGAAATAATAATATTAAAAACCATAACATTATGAAATTTATTCAAAACTAATGACAATTTTTAAATTATTTCCATATAAACCATAATATCCATATTCTATAGTTAATTACGTTTGAATAATTATTTAAAAAGATGCAATTTGTAGAAATTTGTGATGTATAGTAAAAACTTAGAAACCCTTTGAAAAAATAAGTTTTTCCAGTTAATCCAAAAATGGTAAAAATTATGTGAGAAATAATTATCACCAAGCCTCTGCCAAATTATATTTTTGTATATTATTCTACTATTATATTTTATTTTGTGATTTTTTATTGTTTTGTTTAATCAATATAAAAAAGTTTTATAAAAAAAAATATGTTAACCATATATTCAATTCTGAGGGGATGAATATTTTACAATGGTGTGTGTATTTTTTATGCCTGAGTGATTATATTCTAGATCTGTAAAAATGCGTTTATTTTTACTTAGCTAGTACTGATCAAAATAATTAATTAAATTAATGGAATAACTTAAAAAAGACTTTAATTTTAATCATTTTTTTTTTTTTTTTGTTGAATACTGTATAGATTTGAACAATAATAACTCCCGTTTAAATTTTAATACCATTATCATAAAACTTAATTGTTGTCATTGCAATTAAAATAGTGCATTCAACATTAACTAACAGTTGACAATTTATAGTAGGTATTTATAATAAATACATACTATGAAATTATAAAAAAATTATACTTCCATTTTCACTTATTTCTATAAATTCATTGTTCCTATAACACAAAATAAATTTTAAATCCATAAAAAGTAACTGATTATTAACAGTATAATTTCATAAAAAATAATTTAACTCGTTATAAAACCAGAACCACTATTCCTGATTTCAAGTTCGTGTGTTTTATCGTTTTTTAAGAAGTAGTGATCAGTGAACAAATTAGTATAGTATTTGAGTTATATATATATATATATATCTTTTATAATATGGTGTATATATTATATAAATATAAATTTTTCTTGTAAACTTCGTTGTTTGTTAAAAATGACACCTCTTATATAATTTCTAAGTGAGGTATATCGATATAGATTAGCCCGTGAACTGTTATATCAACACTGAAACCAAGATCGGTATGTATTTTTTTTTCCTGATCAAAGTCGGGCCATATAGTTAGTTTATATATATATACAGTACCTATACATATTACATATAGAACAGTACAAATATGTGAAGTATGTACTAAATGTACTTAGATACTAAGTATCTAACAAAATCTAAATTGTTATGTATTACGTATGTATATTGAATCAATAAAAATCAAAAAATATTATTATTTACAAAACTGGAAAGTTCTTTACAACTTTCGCTTACACTTTACAACTTACACTTTCGCTAATAATATGCCTTCAATTTTTTTACAACCTAAAACACATATATTAATGTTAGTAATGAAAATAGTACTCAATGAAATCTATGATATTATATAGGTATAGGTAATGGTAAAAATACATAACTAAAAATATTTCAACTATATTTTTTTTTAATCACGAGAAAATAAGAATAATTGTATGTATTTTTTGAAAAATGTTATAGTGAGGTAAGGCGTAGAGACGTATTCCTCAACGGGCAACGAGTTCAAAAAATATTTTAAACATCAAGATCGCACTAATCAAAATTTCACTATACTCTGCATTACTCTACAAATTGTTTCCCAATTGAAGCATCGCGACACTACTAATATACCAGTAAGTAGGTATTTATACAGTATACTACAGTGTAAACAGTTACAGTAAACACTACACAGTTCACTACGAATAGGCGCAAGCAGTATCGGAATAAAACGTTTTGACATTAAATAGCCATTAGACACAGTAAAAAGAAATAGGTCATACGACTAAAATAACCATACATCTCGCTATAGGTATACCGTACCACGAAAATATAATTTACAAGAGTTGTAGGTACCTACTTAATAGTCTTTAGACGAAATCTATAAAAAAAAAAAAAAAAAATAGGTACCTATTAGTTTATTCTGCAATTCTAATTGTGAAATTTAGGTACTATAGGTGAGTTATTGCTTAAATAATCAAAATTATTATTATTATTACCTATATTGTACTATTTGTACTGTTTTATAAATATTTTAATTATTGACTTATGCTAATTATCTATATTGCTGATCGCCAGGCGCACTAATTGGGTAGGTATATTTATTGAACACAATAACCACCTGTTATAAAATAAGTACCTATATCAAATTAAAATTATAGATAGGTATCATATTTACCTGTTGAACTATACAAGCATTAGATGACTTTGTGTTTAAAAATAAATGACGTATAAATAACAATTCATAGAAACTAACTAAAGATTGACAATTTCTCTATACATTTCTAGTGTGAGTGTCTACTATAATGTTCCAACTATCGTTTAATTCAGTCTTGTTCGCGCATTATAATATTGCATAGATAGGAACTTAATACTTATTTTATATTTTGAATAAAATAACTAATACGTAAATGAAAATAAATAATCATTGAGTTTAAAGAACTGATAATCAATTTTTTAAACCGATATAGCACTAGTAATAGTTATCTACTCATTATTTTCATTTTATAGAATGAATCACTATAAATTAACTACCGTGGTCCGCGGGTCATTAACGAATAGCATCAATCACAGGTATTTAGACTAATCGTTATATCTATATCAAAACTCAAAAATTAGCATACTATTTATTTTATTTTTTATTAGGAAGTTTGCGAGGTTATACAGTTATACAACTGCACCACGTACCGCAAATGTGATTGGAAATTAAAATTTCATAGACGAACAGAATTGCAGCCAAATTAACCAATTAAAAAAAAAAAAAACAACAATTTATAATACACGAAGAAATTATCCAACGATTTCAAATACTTTTTTTTATGGCTTTTAAACTATTCAAAAAAAAAAAAATGAATACTAAATTCAATACCTAGGTACTTACTACGTAGCTACTATTTTATTGAGATAATTTTAATAATATATCGTCAATATTTTTAGCTTAAATTAATACGTGAGCACTTAATATCACCAAGTTTTAATTATTGTGAGCTGACTGAGCAGTGAGTTGGAAAAATTTTTAAATTGGATATTGCATCGATGTAGGTAATTAATGATTTAAATATAAATAATGTAATATTGATTCGTATATTAATGTTTATAAACTTTTAACAATCACGTTGACATATCGTGAAGCAAGAAAAAAGTCGTTTTCATTATTTTTCAATTTTAAAAAGAACTAAAAATTGCTTCTGAAACTCGATGATATTAACATATATAATTTAAATGGTTTTGCAGCTTTGAAAATATCTATTACCGGAAAATTACCGCAGTAGATTATATCAAAGACGAATTAGCTGAAAATAACTACGATTGGATTTTATTGACTATGAGAAATATAAAAATATATTTTATTAAACTGCATGAATATCATTAAGCCTTCAATAACATATTATTTTGTTAATCGTAAATAACATGGTTAAGTATAACGATTTGAAACAAATAGAATTTCAACGAAATTTATATTTTCTTCGCGTTTTTCATCTGAATTTACTTAAAACGTATGAATAATAAAGCTCGGAAAGATTAATTTTGGAACGAGGATTATAATTTTTAGGTACTTATATAGGTAGGTACACGACATTTTGTAACAATTTTAAGTAAATACCTTCACAATTATTATTTTTTTTTTTTACACAGTTGCACCTATATTATGTTACTCGTTCTTTAGTTTACTGAAAACAACCACTTCAAAAAATCCTGATTGCGCCACTGGACGTGCTTGTTTAGTCTGTTTAGGTGTACCTATACTACACAAAGCCGGCCGCTGTGCGTATAATTCGAAATGGACACGGCAATGGCGCTCGACATTGTGTAGTCGATATTTTGTCAGTATAATAATAGTCAATAGAGATAGATATAAGTGGTATTATAACGTTTATAGGCTGTAATAATAGCGCTATACACGTTACACGAATCGAATAAAACAATGGCCTGTACGGTTGATCACCTAGTGCTATAGTGTCCGGTAATTTACGACAATTAACTGGTAGGTACCACTATACGGTTATCTGCAGATAACCGTGGTAGTCGGATACTTAATACCTATTATAATATTCTATTAGTCAGCGATTTTGTTACCGGCGGGCAACGTTACAATATTCGATCATAGTCGCGTAAACTGTATAGCCAGATTTCATTAATTTCAACCGTAACGACTATAATTTCCAGTGCTCGAAGTAGGAACTAATTTATTTATTTTTTTTTTTAATGAGAGACTCCGTTTCCTAGCGCCTACTTCGATTCAAGCACATTTGGTTCATTGCAACAATAACATATACCCACTTCCGATTTGTTATAACGTGATTATGAATTATGAAATTTTTATTTTTTAAACTTTTAGTAATTAGAATATAAGATACATGAAAAATACTATAATATTATTTTTAAATACTTGAATTTTTGATAATACTATATTATTATAGTTTAATTTAAACTTTTTTTCAAACAGTTCCGCCCTTTTTTATTGTACACTATTAAGCAGATGATTTTGTTTAAATTTTCTATCTATTTATATAAGTTTAAATTCAAACAAGTGCTGTCTAATAAAAAAAAAACATTTTCACAGTTATTTAACACATTAATAATAGTTAGTTCATTTTAAACTTTTCTTGTGAATATTCGCATGCATTTTGGCGTTGGTTAGCACAATATATTAAATGTTTAATTAAGCATATACTTACAATCCTGCATAGTATAATTATACGTATAATAGAATCTGCTCGCTCGAACTAGATTGCCTATACAATACGCCTACATAATAATAAATAATCACAGCTGTTGTAACATTTAAAACTATTATACTGCGTATTTTTATAATTTTTTTTTATTATTATTTAGATTATTATTGATTCGCGTAAAATCGGTTTTCAATGTGCTCATACTTTCCATTTTTATTAATTCTACATACCTACTTTCAAACGTTGATTAAAATTAGATACCTACCTATTATTAGGTATATATTATGTGAAAATGTTTAATTTTTTTGTACATAATTATTTAAAAAATATTTCTTATTTTAAGAGAAGCCAGCAATATACGTATAATATATTGATTTTATAACGATGCACAATATTTTTAGATTTAAGTAAGTACTTATGTGTATTTAAAAATATTCTCTTAAATCGTCTAATGAACAAAATAAAATAAAATTTTATAAAAAAAAAAACGTTGATTCCAAGTTAAAAACTTAACGATTAATAACTATTTTAAAATTTCATGCTAATATTTTTTTCATTCTAAGTATTAGGTTTGGTACATAAACTAAGTATATAATATTATATGGTATACAAATCTTATTCATCGTAATGTCACTATATTTTATTTTTATCGATTTTATCGAAAAGTACTTTTATTAAATTATATTTGCGTTTATATTTAATTTTCAATCATGTTCATTTTTAAGTCTTGTGTGCTGCTCTTCCATATGATGAAAATAAACCATAGCGAACCACGCAACAAAATGAAATAAATATGTTACTCATCGCTGTGAAAGTTTAACACCAACACAACTCCCGAATAAAATTAAGAGAAAATTTATAGGCATTTATAACAAACTAAAAACAATTAGAGCCAAATTTGTTTAAATCTATTTACCTAACGATAATTTCTCTATGATATGAATTTTACGGATATTATTTTATTGCCTGTCGAGACTTCGTATTATAGAAGTTACGCTGTTTTAACTTGTTGTATTAATTGTTTCTAAAAACTGCTTTTATAGAAATTTAGCCCAGCTAAAAAGAATAAAAACCAGATAAATTATAGAATCTATCTGGGTGCATAGATGATGAAGATGTTGAAAATTGTAATTTAATTATTTATCTACTTTTGAGCGTTCTCTGATTAAAAAAAAAATTAACCAAAAGTAATGGATGGAGATGAAAGTGACGATGAGCAGACTGACGAGGAAATATTTGACACTGAAAAAGAAACTAGAATCGTAATAAAAAAAAAGTAAAAGTGACTATTCAAAAGTATAATGGTAGTACCGAAAGCTTTCAATTGGTTTCACTATAAACTAAAATTGCCTCACTAATTATAGTCTTATTTTGTATTTATTATACATGCAAATTGAAATAGATTACAAATAATAGCATGTTGGTTTTTAAATTTTGCAAATTAATATCTAGTGTTATCATTTATATAATTATTTTCATAGTAGTATCTTAATTTTCAATACCTATCTAAAAAAAAGCAAACATTTGCAATTAATTTACAATTATTGGAAGATTTTTCGATCGATCGGACAGTGTCGAAAACAACGAACTTCATATACATTATATTGCTTATAAGTTATAACAAAAATATAACTATTCAAATTTAATAATATTTATAAACTATTGTTTAATTAACCCAAGTTCATCGGTGTTATCTTTTTTAAATTCGTTATAATGCATAATAAATATTACTAAACATTATAGTTACTTTTAAATATGTATAGTAAATAGGTACACCTACACATAAATATTTTATTGAGATATGAAAAAAAAATTACTCAAGTCGGAGAGCATTAAAACTAAAAGGGTACACCATAATAATATTATACCACTTGGCATAATATACATTGTATATAATATAAACATATACCTACATATTTTAATAATACATTATATCGGTAGGTGGGTACCTATTATAGTGTCAATCATTTGATTGCTACTTGCTGGACAGACGGGTGTTCAACTAATATAATTTTTTTATTTTATTTTTACACTCTAAAATAAACTACTGTTTTCATTCAAATTTTTTTAATAATTTTAAAATTAAAAACAATAGTATATTACAAATATTTAAGTACTCTAACTTGTTACTTTGGAATTTTAATCTCTCATTTGTTTTTTCAAATTATCAAAATATTAGCTTATATTTTATTTTGCTATTTATAATCATAGGTCACATAATCAAAACATAATAATCCATCATTACGAATGCAAAAAATTTAAAAATATCGAAAATTATATAAATGTTTTAGGTTCAAATTTTGATAGAATTAATTAAAGTCACAAACATTTGCAAACAATTTTGTAGTATATAGTTATATAGAAAAATTAAAATCTCACAAAAAATATATACATAACTATATAGGTTGACTATTTTTTACAATAGATATTTGAAAATTTCATGCTTAAATTTTGATAAAATTGGGTATGATTTGAAAATAGTCATTGACCAAAATAATGCAACGGTATAAGATTACAAAAAAAAATGTTTCATTGAGTGTATAATCCTTACTGGCCGTGGAGCTGAGGAAACGATCTTGGTTCCTAGAATACCAATGATACCAATCAATTTACCATTCCAGTTTAGACGGCTACAATTTCCCGTGAAATTTGCAATGATTTTTAATAAGGCACAGGGTCAAACATTAAATGTTGCAGGTTTAGCGTTTAGGCTTAACCGTCCAGTGTTTTTCCCATGGTCATTGTACGTAGTTATGTCACGTATCACATGTAAACAAAATCTATTTTTGTTGGCCCCAGAAGGAGAGGCAATTGTTGTTGTTAATTGTTTTGATAATATGTACACAAATTATGTAAATATATTTTTTGGATTTCACGAGAAAACGCATATTGTTCTGTGTAAAATAACCACCTTATAACGTGCGGATTTAATGCATTTTTATTATCCCGGGAATTCCTTACAGCGGTCGACGAGTGGACTAGAGTGAACTAGACACATAATTAATTATAGGAAATAACCTTTCTCAAATCCGGTGTCGGTATAAACGCGTGGTATATAATAAATAAGTAGTATATAAACGAGAATGGGTAATAATGTAATATGTCGTTTATACTCGTTTACATATAGAGATATTATACATAATAATATAATATAATATACTAATACTTGATTATATCATGATGTAATGCAAAAACCCATAAACTGGTACGACTTGCACCATGCATATGGTAAGTATACTTGTACAATTTGAAGCGTTAAATATTACAGATTGCACTAATTTATTATTTAGTAAGTCAATTTTTGTTTTTATTTATTTTTTAAATTATACAATTTATACAGCTATAATTTTTTAATACGTTTAACATTATTCAAATATCATAGTTTTCATGGAAATAAAATCTAATTTTATAATATTGCAATGCTTTACAAAATTTAAGTTATTTTAATTACTTTTCTTATGTCAACCTATATTTTTAATTTCATTGTCAGGAAAATATTTGGTGTAACGTGAGTATCAGATTAGATGTTTATTAGTTTATATGAACGGATAGTAAAATAGCTAAACTAATACTCCGCTCAACTAATTAATGTTAGTAGCTTATTAAATAAAAACGATGTATGTTTTATTCAATATCCAATATTAGTAAGTACTTTCATCGACATTTTATTAAAAAGCAAAAAAAAAACTTACAGTTAAAAAGTAGTATTTACTATTTAATAAATCAATTATTTATTTAAGCACATTTGTTCCAATGTTAATATTACATTTACCTACATCAAACAGTTTAAACTAAGTAAAAAATTGTTTTCAGGTAGGTATAATAAACTAAGAAAGTACATCATTTTATACTATAATATTAATATAAATAATATAATATGCAGTAGATACTATACAAATTCATAGATGATTGGACGAAACTATTGATGCTTATATTTTAATAGAATTAACAAAATACACGCCTACAAGACATTATGAACAAAAATCATATGAAAATGTGATGTAGGTAGTATTAAGAGAAATTCGATTGTCAACTAAAAAGTAGTTAATAAACATTGTTCATAGTTAATATTTTTTAGGTGACAGGGGGATAGCACACGTGAAAGTGCAGAAAAGAAAGAGACAAAATATTTTATTTGACCCTGAAATAATAGAAATTATACTGTTTACAGCTACCTCTATTGCTCCTGTTATAACTATTCCAGTGACGATTAAAACTATTTTTTTCAACTTCCCGATCATCCTGTAAAATTGTTTTTAATGTGTACATGACTATATTATTGGCACATATTTATTTTTTAAGCTTTGGTCACAACGTTTTAGCAAGTGACCCGAAAAAATGTCATCGTCTCTGACCAATAGTCTGTTTATACTTATGTAATGTGTATGGTATAAATATAAACTTATTTAACATTTGCTGTAATGCATTAAAATGCAATAATAATATACTTTACATGAATACATGTATATATATATACAATAATATAATATAATATAATATATATATACATCAATAATATATACTTATATACTTGTAATGTGCAGGTCAATATAATCGACCACTGTGGATTTTTGATTGTCATCATTATGGCTGTAAATAAGCAAAACTGATGACGTTGATGATATAAGAGTATAGGTAAATATAGTTAGCACTTATAATAAAGACGACAGACAGTAAATATGTAAGTAAAGTATAGTCAAATATTTCATACTTTTTATGTATTAATACACACATTATGCGTCATAAAATATTTGTTGAATTCTTTGTAAATTTTTTTTATTACATTTTTTACCACACCCTAAAAAAACTTAATAAAAAGGAAATTTTAGCGAAAACCAATTGGTTAATTTTGGATGAAAAAAACTATACACAACCCAAAATAGTAAATACACCCCTATATAGGCTTAAGTATAGATTGCAGGCTATAATACAATTCCATTTGATGCACAATACACAACATTGTAGTAATACAATACACACTGTAAAATGAAATTTAAATCAAGCTCTCTAGTTCTCTGTTTCAAGTTTCAAGTAAATAAACAAATAATTACGCTATAAGTAACAAAATGAGTAAGTTTCAAAACTATTTTAAATTCAATTTTTTTAATGCTTAGCCAACATAAGAGGAGTGTCGTTAAAATACATATCTGATACCTAACAAAATCTAGAGTTTTCGATACAAAATTACAGAGAGTGAGAACTGGGGATGTCCCTTACTCCTTTCTCATTGCTGACTGGGCTTTTTGGGTTATAGGTTGTACTTTAAATAGCTGTAACGTGTTGTTAATCTGTATTTATGGGTATTAAATGTGGATTTAATATTATGTCATAAATGTCAAATGGTAATGTATACGTATCATTACGTAGAGTAGGTAATAGGTAGGAATAATTAACATAAATCGCAGGCAATGTTTTATAATATGTGTTAACAATTATAAATTATAGACACACACACACACACACACACTTATTTATGTATAATATACACAACCGGTTAATCTATATGGATACGATTACACGAAATACAGTTTTGTCGATTACAATACATAACTATTATTATTTTTAATCGTTTACGCGTCGATGTAGAAAGTCCTATGCAATAATATCTAACTATAAACTATTATAGGATTATAAGAAGCATAAAATAATATATTGTAGTCGTGATTTTATTATGTTTATAATGTAATATTATGTAATGGACAAAATGCGTACTGATGTAGTGATGTGTAATCCGGATTCATTAAACATTTTGCGTTTAGTCGAAACGCCGGGTTTCTCATAATAAAAATACGCCTTATCTAATCAATGAAAATTAAAACACAAAATATAATATTATGCAATTATAAGTTTTTATCAGAAACGTTATTTCCCAATCTCAACAAATTATGTTAAAATTAAAAATATATTATAAAAAAAAAAGGATATTTAAATGAAGAATAATGAAAACATTCATTATTTATTAGTGTTTATGCGCCCTAGTGAAAAATTGAATTGATACATAGTAGATGACCTAGTACCTTAAGTACCGTACTACGATGAATCTCTTAGTATTTAAATATATTATTAATAATAATTTATTGCTACTACGTACTTATTTTAAATTATAGGGAATTTAATGACTAGGTATAGCTGTATATGTGGCATACTTGTTAAGTATTTATTTATATTGTTTATATTTTTTACGTCTGTTACATTTAGAGAAAATTATTTAACTATTATAATTATTGTAATTTTAAAATATAAATTTAGTCTATACAATGTACAATAATATACATATGATTATAGTATGTAAGGTATAACATATCGTATTTAAGGTGGGAGGGGAGGGGGGTGAATGGGCTGCATCCCACACTCTTGTAATTTTAATTTACAAATATTTAAATGTATTTATAATAATATATACCTTACTTCTTTTCTACGAAAATTAAATAATAGGTATTTTTTTATTAACGTATATAATATATGCGTTCAAATAAATGATAGATTGTAGAATTAAGAGGTTTTTGTGCCGTCCATCATCATCGTGCACAATCGACAATATTATTGTCGAATATCGTGTCCAACTATACACATACGTGGGCAGGGACTAATACCAAAAATGATACGTAAAAAATCATAGCAATAATAATATGACGGTCAACTACGAATTCTACGTCAAAACCAATTATAGATAATATCTACCATCATTATTATGTTTAGTATCTACAGCGACAAGGGAGTGTTTACACGTTACACTATACAAAGTTAAAACTACACAAGGTTTTATAAGACGATATAAATGTCATTATTGTATTTTATTAATAACGAAAATATATTGCTCTGTTCAAGTATTTGGGGCCCTCGCAATAAATTCCGCCCGAGAGCCTTCACGTTGCTAAATCCGCCCCTGTATCGGCCATAGATACACCACAATTAAATAAAATTTCCACTACATACTTAAATTATGGTTCAACAATTTCTACCATTAGTTCTTACTTTTTCATTATGATAAAAGCGATTTTAAGTAAGAAAATGCACAAAAATTAGAAAAATGTGTACTTGCCTAAGACTTTATAAAATTTGAATTTATTTAAGCTATTACAAACTGTCATAAATCATAAGTTCAGTCAGTTTAGCTATCATTTATAGATGCGACTTTTCTACAATGATACATATTTGGCTCAATGGGTCAAAACCGTTTCAATACTCTTTCAATCTTAAATTAAAAACATAATGCACCTATCTAACCAATAAGTATATTAAATTGAGTCCTAAACAGTTATGTATGTATATTTTTTTTAAAGTGATAAACCGGGAATAGCAAAAAATATGAACTAATTACCTATGTCCTATATTATATTGCATTTATATTAAATAATAAATATTACGGTTTTGAAATAATTCACATGCCAAATTTAAATTATTGAATCATCGAATTACCTCATACGTAAAGACGATAAGTTAAAAACAATATTATATAAGTTGTGTATTTGTGTAGTCATAGTTAAACGGACATGACTCCTTCACTAAAAAGTAAAAACGATAAAGATTAGATTCTTGTTTCCACTAAAATGTGATTTTTCTGTTTTAAAGATTTTTGTACTGGATATTAACACTTACGATTAATAGCAATTATATATACATTTTAAACTTTCAAAGCACTGTACATTCTAACATATTATAGGTATCATCATTTAGGTACTACTGAATAATTGTATTATTTGGAACATAATTAATACATTGCTTGAAAATTAAAACCGTTCATTTCCAAACTTATTTTGCGGAAACAGGAAATCTAACCTTTTCAATTTTTGTCAAAAAAAAAAAAAACAGATCGAGACGAAAATGATCATTATTATATTGGCGGAAACGGATAGGTATCTCCCGCTGACCTGCAATATATATATCTTATCAAATTACTTCAATAATTATTTCATTAAAAATATATTATATCTAAAATGACAACGTTAAATTGTTCACGGATTTTATTTTATGCGACATACATTATCATAGCAGACATATTTCCACCTCGTAATATAAATGTTATGCCAACAATAAGTCGGTTAACAATGGTTAACTTTTCAATCGTTAACTGTAATTTTGATAATAGGTCAAATCACTCTCACACTAAGCTATAACAACACAAGGTTGGTTCTGCTGAACGCAAATTAACTGTGTTGCATGTGGGTGAGAGAGAGAATACAAGTAGAGTGCTCTGACAGCATCTCAAAACTGTTAAATTACCATAAAAATAAATAAACAGATAGCTGCTACCACCTACTATAATAATTTTGACAGAGTTTGTTTTTTTACTCGTGGCCTTTGAGGTGTGAAGGTAAAATCACCCACGGCTTAACTTTTCGTTGAAAATGTTCGCCCCTTCCCGTACTCAAACGACATCCGTTTGTACTTTCTATACCACGATGAACGCATGTGACATATACATTTAGATGAGAATGACGATTTTTCGTACTAGAGCCATACATACATCGCGTATATAGTTTTAATTATACATATAGTGGGTTTGAATTTAAAATAAATATACAATGTGCTATACATACTACAATGTATAAATATATATACATCATACGTGTGTATTGCATGTCTATTATTCGTTTCGAACAGTTTTGATCATTTGCAACATTTGTACGCACATACAATAGGCGTTTGCACAACAAAATTTCGTATAGAAATAGTATACCTATATCGTACAGGTATAATATTATTTTATATTATTAAACCATGTTATACAACTACGTAGAAGGTTTGTCGGCGGTATAATGTTTAATTTATTTTTGTCAAAAAACAAGTGAAATTTAAAATGATAATAATTATAAATAAAAAGAATAGTAACATAATAATATTGTTACGTGATTGAAATGTGACCGGTTGCGCGGCCACCGTGGTCGGCGATGATGACGGTGATGATGGTTTTCCTTTTGTCGAATTGTGGAACGGAAAACAACCAGAAATCTGTTGGACCATTCGCCACACACACACACACCACACACACAGATGCAGAATCTTTTTTTGTTGTTTTATATTATCCCCACGTGATTATGCTATATAGGTTGGGTACGTATAATATATACATATATACATTATGCGCAACCGCCCGGTTTGAATTATAAACACTTTCACTACAACATTCAACTTTTCTTTGAAATAATAATTATTAATCGTCGTGTTTAGGAAGTAGTTTTAGAGTTTGGCCGGTGCGGTGGATTATTTACGTAAATAATACAACCGTGGTGCGGTTCCTTTTAGTCGAAAGTTATGTCGACCGCTACACAACAGGTGCGTACGGTGAAGCGGTAGAGCGTCTACGGGAGGGTATATTTTTAGCGACGTTTTTTTTTTTCTTCATTATTTGACACTCGAGTCCGTATCGCGTTCTATATAGCGCCTAGCCCGTTATGGCCTGTTGAGAGCTTTGTACATATCATTATAACGAGTACCTTGTATGGAATTTAGATATTTAGATTGTAAGCGGATTGATGAATGTAGGTACATATTGATCTATACCTATGTGTTTTTTTTTAATTTTTCTTAATTTAATAATTATTCAAATCATACTTACATATTATGTAACTACAAGAGTTTAATAGTTTTTGATAATTGTATTTTTCAATACACTAATTTTAATAAAAACACAGAAAATATACGTTCTTAAAATTCTAATGTAATATATTATTTTAACGAAAAAATAATATTCTTCACAACAATGCTCGCATCCAAGTTTATTGTTATAATATATATATATATGTGTGTGTGTATGTGAATGTGTGTTTGTTCTGAATACCTGTTACTCACTTCATCATAAATTATTTTTCAAATTAGTTTATTTTCAGTTTGATCCAAAATTAACGAAACGATACAATTTTATTGAGCACACTGTATGTCTATATAAAATATAATGTGTAGGTATACATATTTTGTAGGTAGTTTTCCTCTGCAAAAGACCTTAAGTCTTAACACGCCATCATTACTTAAATACCGGCTATAAATATATACACGTTACTATTTAAATAGGTATTTATATTATTTATTGTATATATATAATATATAGTTACAAATAGCCTTGTCAAAGCGAAGAAAGCGAGAACGGTCGATCACCGTTTAAAAAATTAAAACTGTTCGTCTGTACCTATACAATAGTCCACTGCACACACAAATTTGAACACGCACACTAAATACAGCATACGTTAGGTACTTAGTACTTACTTATGTCACAAATACAAATTCTGTAAATACTACACAATGGTATTTATCAAGTGGGCACAGAAAGTAGTTAAATATGATCTTTTTTTTATTATAAATTCGAAATTGTGAATATTTTACATAATAATACACCTTATAATTTACCATTTATTTAACACGAAATAGGTATTTTATAAAACGTCTAGTCAATTTCATTAAATTAGCAAAAGAATTTTGAATTTTCCTTGGCCTTTGACTTTGGGATAACATACAATTTGCATATTATTTTTTATTTTTATTTATTATTTTATATTTTTATTTAGTTCTTACTTATAAATAGTCAAATACAAGTAGATATTAAAAATTATATCCTTCTTTTCCGTCTCTTGCTATTTTAATCTATGATTATAAGTATATTGCTTTAGAGTATCTTGATATATAAGCTATATGATACCAAGTTTGACCATACTTTTGTTATTCATTACATATATCATATAAATTATTATTAAAATAATCTGAATTTTTTCACCACCGTCTTATAACAACGATATAAAAAATTTTTATTTTTAATTTAATTTTTTTTTATCTATTTATAGACTCAAAACGAAATTTCACTAGTGTATGGTATTAAATTCATCTATTAAGATGTGTAATATCTATCTAATAGATAATAATATTGTGTTTAAAAAAAATCGTAACTATAAATCTAAATTATTAGAGTCTATTGAATTTTGTGTTGTAATAGTAAAAATATTAATTCAAATTCAATATAATAATAATTATTAATAAATTTGAGATTAAGAAATATAAATAATAAATAATTTATTATATTACAGTAAGCCAAGATTGTGCATTGTGCAATATTAGGTTTTTGATAAATAGTATTTTCCAAAACACATAATTAAAGACAAAACTCAGTTAAGTTAAAAACTAAATTATAAGGAATTTTAAACACATGAATTAAATTAACAAAATAAATGCCATCCACTTTAACTTAAATTAATAAGTTAAATAAATTTAAAAAAAAACTGCATTAAATATTAAAATATTAAAATATGTGATAATCACAAAGTAATTTATATAATATTATGTATGTACTTCATGTACTAGTAGTATTTATAGTTCTCTATTTATATTTTAGACTCAAGGATTATTTGAATTTAAATTCGAGACTCGAGTATAAGTATCTATAATAAGTATCTATTATATTCTTTATAATTTATAATTTACAAAATAAATTACTAAAATATTAAGAAATAGTATGAAAAAACTTCCTTATTTACTACTTAAAAACAAATATGTAATATTTTGTACGATGAAATAATATTTCTTTTATAATTTATACAATCATATTATATGACGTGATCTATTTAGTTTATATATTTTATATAATGTCTACAGAAAATTTTTAAATAAAAACAACGGCTAAGTTATTCAAATTAACTAAATAGATTAACCGATCATAGTAAGCAGTAAGTGCTATGGAGTGAATATTACATAGTACTACAGCTGTGTAATGAGTGGATAATTAAAATACTATGAACATATATGATGTATCATTATAGGTATTCTTCAGGCCGAAGCTACAAATATTGGCTCTATGGTCGAAATCATGTCTTGTCCTCCTTTCCACTCTCCTAATGATCGATTAAAATTTTTTTTAGGTATAATATTTTTTTTAAATAAAATAAAAATTGTAAGAACTTTAATAACTAGTCTAATTATATACAAAAATCCTATAGCATGACCCACATAGAGGTAATAAATTATTAATATAAATAACTAAAAATTATATATTTAAATATTTTTAATAAATAAGTAGGTATATTAAAAAAAAAAAGATTTTTTTTTTGATTTTCAATTTAAAACTATTAGGTAGGAATCTATATTTATAACCTAACCTTGAGATGCTCTTTTTATAACAGAAGCCCTAGACGTACACCCTAGTATACCTTCATGATAAGTATAAATCAAAACTGCCATAATTCATGATAATCATAAAAAATCTTAATAAGTACTGTTATTCGTTTTTTAATTTACTTATAATAAGATAAATGAACCGATATTATCAAATAGCTTTTGTAAAAATAAGTGTTACTTTTTCAATTATTTAAAGGTGCTGAGAATTTTTAATTTTGATATTCTAAAAATACCAACTATACCTATATTTACTTATTACCATAAATAAATAAATGATAATGAAACTGAAACTTAAAGAATTTTTTACTATAAAATGTGTATGGCATTAAGTAAAAAAACATGAACCATATTTATCGTTTTGCTCAGAATTTAAAATACGAAGTACATGCAAGAATATTATAATTTACATGTTCACGACTTAGGATAAACTTACCACCTACCTAAATTTATTTCTAGACCCCTATAATAATATATGTATATATATATTCAAATTTAAAAAAAAATTCCAACACTTAAACGCTTATTTATACATAAATTAAAAGATACTAATGTCCGAAAAAAGTGAATCAAAGTATTGCTATAAATTTGAATAGACAGAATATATAATAAGTAATAACTCTATATAATTATTTTAAATTGTATTAACGATGCGGCTCCCTCAGATAAGACTTTTAAAGTAAATCGATTTTGAGAAAGACCAAAGAGCTGTAATTGTTATTAATATAGAATAAACGAATTGAGGCTGGGTAGAAGTAACGAAAGTAAAAACAATTCTCACTCGATCACATGGTTCAAATTTTTGGAAAAAAGAAAGAAAACCAAACTATTGCAGTACATTATGATCTGGGGATAATGGCACCATTCATAATATAGGAAAATGGTAATATATTTTATAGTCTTAAATGTACGGTACAAAAAAGAATCTGGAATTAAAATAATCTATAGGTAGCTAATTTTTAGGCTGTAGATCAAAGTATGATTCAAACGCAACCAAAAGCACAACAATAAACATCTCATAAGCCCCCCAAAAAAATTACCTTTTTAATAACATATAAGCGCAAATTGAATTTTATTAAAATGAAGTGTATTTCATTAAAATAGTAGTTATTGTATTAATATTTAATTAAAGATTTACAGTGATATCAACATTTGTACCTATTATTGAAATTAGTTAATAAATTAAAAATAAAAATTATAATTTTGAGTATTATTTTAAATTTACTAGTATCACAAGTGTAATTATAATATTAGGTACCTTAAAATTAAATTTTAAATTTTAAGCCTTAGTCCTTAAGTATTCTAATCTGAAATTTTTCTTTTCTGTATTTTATAGTTCCATGTTTATATAATGGACATGATTTTAGATTTGCTTCAATCGTCATCGTAATTTGTTACAATAAAATGCAGACAAATGCAATTACCGTCGTTGCAGTTTCTTGTGAAACGGGTAAAATATACCGTATCCCACTACCAACTATGATAAAACTATGAAAAGCGCAAAATTAATTTTGTGCTTTTGGGTATCACCGAATTTTTTACTCGTGTAGGTACTTTCCAAAACCAAACCATTATTCTAATAACATATAGGGCATATACGCACAAGACCATCAACTACCACTTAATATTATTATTTATACGGTATAATCCCACATTCATATAATAATAATAAGTAATAATATTTATATTATTATGACTTGTGTATACTGTATATACGATTCGTCATCAGCTATTCGCGTGATTGTAATGGGTACGCTCAATGCGTTTTACTATTACCTCGATTCGTTACGCTTTGTTTGTTTTGTTTTTTTTTTGTCGGTCACGGGTTTTCTCGGGCCATGGCGCGACGTAGGCGCTTGTTTCGAAGAACGTCATAAATTTTTTACGCAATTTTTTTCGTCTCCCGTGAAATAAATGCGCGTGGGACTTGTGCCGGCCGCGCTCGCCATTTATTTATCGTTCGGTGGCTATGGAGTTCTTGTTTTGCACTGACGGGACAAACATTTTTTTTGTTTTTTGTTATTGTTATAATTTCGCGTAAGGATTTGGCTATAAGTGCCGCCTACGTGACCCACCACGAAACGAGTGGTCGTTATTATTTTAATACCAAATATACGCATACTTGTATCAAATATTTATATACATTTGAAATAAGTTTACAAAAGAGTACTTAAAATACGTTTAAGACACTTAACTCTCGATTTTATTTGTATACTGAATTTTGTGGGGCTTTTTCATTAAACTAGTCTCCAATCGTTTAATTAAAAAATAACTATAATTTATCGGAAAGCGTTTAAAAAAAAAAATAGTTAAATTCAAATATCATAATATACAAAGATTATGCATCGTTTTTTCTTTATATAAAACTTTTGTAAGATAAAATAAAATGATAAGGACTCTAATTATACCTATAAAAACACTATGACATGACTATAGAGGTAATAAATTATTAATACCTAACAAATAATTAAAAATCATATTTTTAAAAAATCAGTACATTAAAAAAAATTTAGGTTCCTATATATTTTCAAATACAATATCCAAAGAATATATTATATCGTCTTTACTCCCAAATGCTTAATTGAAATTGTAAAAATAGACGTTTTTAATAAAAATGATACAACGTTTATCTAATTTCCTTAAATGTTTTATGAAATACATATTAGATGTTAGGCAAATGATAAATTAATTTCAACACATAATTTCGATTCTATAGTAAAAAAAAAAATAATAATAATATATTTCACTGGCGTCTGGACAGCCCACTCAGTAAACACCGTTCTTAAGTATTGTACTTATGTGCTGTCTTACTATGCGTTATGTATGTTATATTGTGTATGTATGCACTCGACTATTGTGTAGTTTTAATTTTTTAAACGATCGAGTGTTTTCGCTTTCTTCGTTTTGACAAGGTTATTTGTACATATTTATAATATATACCTATACATGTATAATAATATTAACGTCTATATATGTATGGCTGTTATCGAAGTAGTGACGCGTTAAGGTCTCCCGCAGAGGGGAACTGCCCTAATATATACAGATTGTTTAACACAACAGCAACGTTTTCGTCTCCGTGAATTTTAAATAAAATAAAAATAAAAAAAATTATTCGAAGAACAGTTTTTGACGAGGTCATTTTACATATATTAAAACTGAGTGTTTTCAGTATATATATATATATGTATATATAAACGTGTTGTTATTGTAGAGAACTTTTTCTTAAAAGCATTTAAAATACTATGTAGGTACCTATACAAATACCTATTAGGAATAAGAAAGTATATTTTCTGTGACTTAATTAAAAAAAAATACACACTTATTACAACCATTATAATTACAATGTACCTAAATGAGTTAAATAAGTAAATACTTTAGTATGACTAATTTTACCGTTAAATAGTTGTATTTTTATTTTATTAAACTTAAGAATTAAGTGGGTTATTTATAGAGCCCAATACACCAACGAAAGGTTAAAAGTGAAGTAGATACTTTTCAAATGTATTATCGAAACAAAAAATATCAAAACACACTAAAGAATTAAAATCAAATCAAAAAAAAAAAAAAAATATGTATAAAGAAAATCCACCTAGTACCTAATTTTCTTTAATCGTGTCACTTCGTATTATTTTAATAACTATAGTACTTTCGTCGAATTTGCTTGTTATAAAAATATAAACTATTAAGTAAAAAAAATAAAGATAATCTTCAACAAATTAAAATAATTTAGCTCGAATAATATTACCCACTTATGTAAAATAACTTTAACTTTATTTAACTTTATTATACTAGATGTGTGCCACTATAAATATTAAATATGAATATTGAATGTATAAGTATTAAGTAATGCACTATAATATAATATATATCATAAATTATAATTATTATGTATCGTACAAGTGCATTCGACATAGCTATTATAATTACAATGTACAAATTGTCCGTCTACACTTTTCAGTCTTCCTGAAACTTACAATATTAATTATTGTGCAGTAAAAAATAATAATGTTTAAAAGAAAAAAATTCAACTTAAAATGTTGTTTTTAAAACACAATGTAAAAAAAAACCAATTATAGGTGTATTTAACGCTGCATGTAGCATGATGAATTATATTATATTATAATTTAGTATTTTAGTAGATATGATAATTTATTTCGCTGCAGAAAGCTCGATGTATTTTTAAGTAACTCGTATTATTGGTATATACGTGTTTTTTATGAAAATTCAATATGCTTATAGGAATTGAGTAGTATAATTAATTATAGGCTACAAATTAATACCGTCTAACTTTAGATGACATTGTGAATATACCGAACCATTAGCCAATTTAGCCATCGAGAGATGGCTCTCCAGCTTCCCTTCCGGCTTCCGTAAACACCACTCCAACATACTGGTGCATTTTTTCTGGTAGAGACACTAGAGACATGTTATAATTTAATGATATTTCTATAGGTTTACCGCCAAATGTCAATAATGTCTTGTCGAAACATTATTGTAATTTATTTATATAATTACTATAATGAGTGTAATAGATTTCAAATAATTATATAGTACAGGCTCTACTCAATGGCAACGTTATTTGTCGACAAATTTTAAATGACACTACACTGAGTCATCGCTGTATCCTACGTAACGATGTAATATATGCATAATGATCCTTGTTAACATTTCTGAAAACATTGCACAAACCATAAATTACTCAGTTCATATATTATAAAGATCGATATACGTTCACCGCACATTATGTACCTACTGTAGTCTGTAAGCATCCAAACCAGCTACCTACTTTAATATATATATTTAAAAATAATATAATTATGTTGAGCAAATGTTTTCGGATTTCCCATGTAACTCGGTTTGTATATTGTTGACATTGGATAATTATAGGCTACGCAGACAGTATTATTAATACGATGTGTACTTTATTTGTTGATTTTTGTAAAATGTGGTAATATAATAATGTTAGATAACAATCATCATTATTCATTAGGTGTTATTTACTTGCGTACCACACGGTGGAACCTCTATAGTTAACATGTGAAGTGTATATATAGTACTAAATAATTTCACAATACAAATATACACAATAGACACGTCGAATCGTTATCGAATAAATCTTTTTTTTTCAAATCTAACACATCTCTTGTACTAAAAATATACGTGAAATAATTTCAAAATAAATAAACATGTTTATTTCTTCAGTTGAGCAATACATAAGGTGCTTTATCAACTCGTTCATTTCATATTAAGCTTTAATTTTAGCGCAATGTATGTATGATAGGTACGTAATGACTTCTAAAGAATAGTAAATAACCTCCAACGCTAATAAGGCTCTAAATAGCTACTCTGTTAAACCATATTTTATAATAATAATAATGTTTCAATATCTCTCTGTATGCTTCTATGAAAATAATATCAATTAAAAAAAAATTTACGAATCCTAATATTGCGGTAAGATAATATATCCTTGAGACTTGAGTATTTAGAATTGTCCAACCGTAACCTAAGTGGAGCCTTAATCTCAGATTTAAGACTTTAATTCAACAAATTTTTATTAAATAATCAAAATATTTAAACATCAGTTAACCAATGAATGTGTAAAAACTTAAGGTTATCAAGTTCTTACTCCTTAAATAATAAGGGGACTTGGATCGTTATGATGGAGGATTACTATTTATTAATAACTTTCAAAGTCATTCATAAATACAATACGTGCAGGTTGTGGGTCCATAAGTGATCGAATACTATCAGACGTCAGATAAATTCAAATATATAAAACATGTATTATACATAATAAGACAAAATGAAGTGTAAAAATCAGTTGCAAGTATTAGTATAAATTAATTTTGAGTTATTAAGAAATTGTATTATTTATATTAGATCTTGCAGGAAGGCAGTAAAAATATTGTTATGGTAAAATATCATATACCATCATACCATTATACCATATACCATCATCTAGGTATATATAACATATATAAGTTACGACGGAAACGGACTATAGAATAACAAAGATATAAGCTATTATTATTTAAGCTTTAAGTGCGTATTATACGTTACATAAAATCTTTTTAAAAATGTTTCACAGTACCTAACAACCTAACGAAAAACTAACAGGAGTGAAACCGCTCAAAATCTTAATATAATAAGACATTTATACACACATAAAATAGTAAATAATAACTCAATATAAAATTTAAGACACGTCATATCAGCAATTTCATTTATTTTTGACGGGCCAGAGAAAGCATTATTTAAAAATAGGGACAAAACTAATAGGGGCACTTTCAGATGATGCTATATTCGTCTAAATGTAAGCCCCTATTTGATGTAATCACCGATCGGGCATTATGCAGATGGTTGTGGTAATTTGTAGGTAGGTACTTGAATAAATATTATGTAGAACAAAAGAAAAAATATATACATCGGTGTAAGCGCAGATTAAATTCCTTCAATGATTACGTATATGGTAAAATACTTATATACAGATAGGTAGGTATTGATGGTCGGGAAATGAATAAATTATCACGTATAAGAAACCCCATTCCTTTCGTTCGGGGTATGTGTGTATAATGTGCGTATGTACTATACTTAGTATTACCAGTATTAGCTATACAGATTTAATATGTATTTACATAACATATTAATATGCACTTCAAAGTTTAAGTAATCCACAACAAAGAAATAATAAAACATTAACCATGCATGTAGCGTAAAGTTACCTATATACCTATATTTTATAACTGCACTGTTTTGAAATTGACGTTTACCCTGAAAACCACTGCGGCTACGCCTCATATAATATATAATATAATATAATATATTATAATATTATTATACCTTTATTATATTATATTATGCATATTATTAGATTTATGAATAAACATATTATTATTCTGTACTGAATCATACCTGCGGTGAAATATCGTAACAGTTAAAACAACAACTAGGAAAGACAATAAATCCTTTTATTCCTTTGTGTAAGGCAGTAAAGTTTTACGATTTCGTTATTTTTTCGTCCAACTATGTTATAAACTTATAGCGTAATCTTAAACTATTCTGGCGATGTTCACGTTGCACTAAATTCATTATACCGATTACCCATATTAAATAACGAAGTACTGACGTATATATCTGTCTGTGAAGAAAAATATGTGCGTAAACGATACAATATTAAACTCAACACATCAATATTATTAAATTTCAACTCACGATTATT
Source organism: Aphis gossypii (assembly GCF_020184175.1). NCBI lineage: Eukaryota > Metazoa > Arthropoda > Insecta > Hemiptera > Aphididae > Aphis > Aphis gossypii. Next base: position 29,395,828 of record NC_065533.1, read on the forward strand.
ATTGGTATTTATACAAAAGAGTGAAGAGTGAAGACTTATTATATAATTAATTTTAAGTATTTAAATAGTCAAAAAAATTAGAGAGTGACAGCTATAGTATCTAAATTTAATATTTATGTAATAATTTTAAATTAGTCAACACTAAAACTAAATAATTTTATGATAAGTAATGTAAATCGTATTTAAAAATATATCAAAGAAAATACCTCTACAGTACATTATACAATCATATTTTAGTAGACCTCATAATAAACGTTTTACTCAACAGTGTTATATTTTAGTATATCTACCTTGTTAATTCGCTGGTCACATAACATCATAATATAAGTCATACTGCAGAATTCAATGTGTTGGATGCTCGTCTCGTTTAGAGTGAATAATTATAAATATTTAGATGCAAATTATAAGTGACTCAAAACGAAGTCCCTATTAAACTGCCGTATAATCAGAATAGTGAATATGTATGTAGTCAATAACAAATGTGACCAGCAAATTAGGTACAAACACAAAATGTAAATTAACACGAAGTTGTTGTTAGATTAAAAAATTCCATTATATAGATAAAATATGAACATAAAAAAGAAGTTTGACGTATGATTTTTGAATTATAAATTATAATATGTAAAAAAACGTTTGAATATAAAATTCATATAATTATACGAGTGCATATGTTATATACATAAATACGATAAAACATTCTACTGCCAGAAAAAATTACAAATGATAAGACTGACAAAAAAAAAAAAAAAATAATGAATAATTAAAATATATATTTTTCTAAAATCACAATAATTTACATTTCTAGTTTTCTACTACGGATTTTATCAGTGACTCAAAATATTTCTGTAGCTATATAATATAGACCTATAAGGTATACTGTGTAAATATATTATCTATAATATACCGATATAATGGTATTGGTAGTAGGTATTATAATAAATACAGGTACAAGTAACTACATTAAAAAAGTATATGTCCAGTGTTCAGTGATGTAAGCAGTATTTTGTGCGGTATAGTATATATTTGGCAAAAAGGGAGAACTCTGAGTGCTCTGACACCAGCTCGATACACACGAATTTCGTATCAGTCCCTCAAATTGAGTTTCACTTTTATTAAAAAAAAAAAAGTAACACAAATTGCACCCCTGATGAAATATTATACATATTTTTATTAGTTCTAGGTTATAGCCTAAAATAAATTCTTTGTATCTAAAGAAAATTTGATCTTATCATTTTTTGTTTTTTAATCTTTATTTAGGTTCAGCAACTGTTGGTTATTAGTTATAAAATAACTAATAATGAATTACATTTTTTATTACCTACTCTTAGATACTAAATTGATTTATATTTTAATTAGATCAAGGGTTGTTTTTTTAATGTATGGCTGATTTCATCATCTCTTTTTGAGATTTTAGGATTTATATTTATAGTTTATATTTATTATACAATAATAAAAATAACAATTATTATTATAGAGATTTTTTTTCTTATTTATTATTATATGAAACAAATCAATTTTAAATATGTCATTCGAGTTTTAAAAAAAAAACTACTTACGTTCTTCCACATAAATTATGTGACATAATATTTACCACTTCACCTTTACCTTTATAAAATCTTGACTACGCCACTGTAAATAGGTATACTGTGTGTGTATATATGTGTGCGCGTGTATTGGACGTAGGCATAACTAGGGAGCAAAGAGAGGCTAACCTCACAACTTATTAATTGTGTCCTAATGTTCTAAATAAAGAAGACATTTAAAATAAATATTTTTATTCTGAGCGGAAGTTAATTAACTGTAATGACTAATGTATTTATTATTATATTACCATTGTTACCTTTAAAAATCCTTTAGACTATTTTTTAAGAAAATTAAACTTGAATTTGTATCTAAAATAATAGGTACTTAATAATATTTCAATCATTTAATTAATTGTACCACAGTACCACTTTTTTATTATTTGATTTTTACACACAACAGACAAAATATGTCACATGGGTACACTATAATAATTAAACAATATTATAGTTTTAACGATTTATTTGATAAGAGTGCCCCCCTCACTTTCTTACTTCTTTTGAAAATTATAGGACTATATCCCCCTCAACTTTAAAGTCTAGTTACACCTATACACTATGGTATTGAAAATAACTATTCAAATATAAAAATGGGTATTTAAACACGAATCTTTTATACATGAATACGAATTATAAGTTTTAAGTTTTAACCGTTTACCTCATCAGTATTATAGTAATATAGGTACGATTATCATATCATTCACAGTCGATTGGAGTGTTTGTTTTGTTCTTAACATACCTAAAATAATATAATGCATATTTGTGTCACCAATAATCGTAATATTAGGGTTGAAATATTTCAAAACCCAGGTATAGGTACGTAGTACGACGTAGATATTATAATATATGCACACGGAAATCGATCACAATACGTTAAAAGTTACAATATTATAAATATTATATTTTATGGCAACTTAACGATGTAATACTATACAGGTACCGTGATCACATCTCCTAGAACCTATATTATTTAGTAAAATTGTCTCTAGTGTGTTTGGTATATAGTTATATACTTATACAGAAAATTGCGAATAGTTATGGAAGGGGTGTAAAGAGATACACAGCCCCTTTCGAGTTTCAACCCCTTAAAGTTTTTAATACACATAACCGTCGTTTATATTTAATTTATACATCAACATTTTAAATCATGTGATGATTCGAAATATCAATACTGATAATAATAATAATAATATAGATACATATAGATACAATAACTATTTATTTATTTATTTGTCTAATGATCGTTATTCTAAAATAAAAAATAAAGTTATCTGGTTTAAGTTAAGATATTAATCAAGTATTTTTTTATTAAATACATTAGGAGTTGTATCAATAAAAACTTTATACATGCTTATAAAAACTCTAAAAAATTCCTCTTCCTTATCAGTTAAATTATTTTAAAAACTTAATGTAAACGTCGTTATTGGCAAACACATTGGAGCACAATGATTATAACTAAACTGTACATAAATTATAAATTTAATTGAAGATAATTATAAATTTGAACTTAAATGAATTTAATGTATAAATGGTAAATCACATGCTGTTAATCAAGACCAGAACTAAGTATTTTTGTTAACATAAGGTACCTAGTACTTACTAACAAAAATTTATTCAAATATTCAATTAATTAATAAAAAATATGAATATAATATTTTGGTCATAATAATATAATATAAAAAGGTAAATAAAATGTATAGATATATAGATGTATCAATAAATAATCTATAGATTGAAAAATAATAATAACATAACATAAAAATTTATAAGTTCTGTAAATGATAGATCACAAATGAAAAATTAAATATTTTGAACAATATTACTTAAATAATGTTTTAATGTAGGTTCTATATAGGTGCATTAAAATTGGTTACATATAATTTGTTGGTAAGGGTTGGAGATTGGTTCAATACCTGCAATAAATTACGGTATTACATGATGAATAAAAATATTTAAAAACACATGTTTTAGAGTTCGATAAATTTTCTTGCATTTAATAGACCTCATTAAACTTTTTCATGCTTAATAATAGTCTTTGTTTAATTTTTTGTCAATTTCACTCGCATTAATGTCGGGTATACTCATATTAATATCATATAATTACGAGTGTATTATAGACACTTGTAGGTTAGGTACCGTGTACGGATGCAGTGTTATTGAAACATTTTTCGCTTTCGAATTTATACATGGCAAATGGCAATATAGTAATGGCACCCATACAATTGTATATATATATATATATTAAATATTAATTTGCTTTATTTGTGTTTGGATACACAACGTTCCAACGTTCGGCACGCTGAAGCAGAGTGTTCGAGTGTAGCGAAATTGCATAACCCATAATATATAATATAGGTATATAGGAACATATTATATATTTCTACAAATTCACAACCCATGGAAAGTATAATAAGTAATAACACATATTATAGTATTTTTACGAATCCATCTTGTGTGTGTGTTCAAATACTATACTCAACAATCATACAAAGTTGGTTAGGTCACATGACTTAACTGTAAGTGGTTTCTATAAAATTGTCAAATGTCATTGATTATATCTAGAATTCAGTACGTAGTTACAGGAGTAAACAATTTTTAGAGTCTTAAAAAATCAAATTTAAAAACAAAGTGTAGGAGACGACATTGAACCATCCACTTCCCTTTATTATGAGAAAACCAAAGTTTATTAATCGCATGAAGTTCTATGAAATAAAATTTGAAAACTAAGCATAAATACTTAAAAGCGGAGGACTTCCCTCGTCATTTAAAAACAAAATGTTAAGGGGTCACCACGCCAACATTTTGTAAAAATATGTTTTATATAAATAATATATGTAAATATATAATAGGTGCCTTTGCCTTAAACTAAACCAGAAAGTCGTAATCGTAGAAATACAAAATATCTTTGTTCCTATGTTATGTGGATACTGGATGATAGAAAGAGAATACAAATGTCGGTGTGATGGCTTTTTAATAATACCTACAATTTTAAATAAGTATATATTTTTTTTCTATACAATAAGCCTTTTTTATTTATTAATGTAGGTATACGTCCGTTTGTAGAACTTCAAATACTTTTAAAATATCAGTATCATTATTTATAAATCTTATTAGTTTTCTATGTTTATACAGAAATAAATCTATCTATAATAAAATATATTATAAAGCTAAATCAATAAATCCATTTTATGATTTGGTATGTTTAAATTTCCTTCATACAAAAAAATAAGTAATAATATTCTATATTTTAGTACCTACGTGCCACATTTTATTTTCATCCCAAGAAAAATAACGTTTACATATTATTGATTTATTTAAGCAACAATATATTTTTTCTTATATATACTATTATTTTGAATTCTACATTTGATTCCTTTATATTTAGACATTTATTCATCAAAACATTAACAAAAGATAAATAAATAAATAAAAATAAATTGACTAATTTAGAAAATTATTTTTTTTTTTTTTTAACTATATTTTTCAATATAGTTTTTGGGCTACTGTTTTTAAAAAAAAAAAAAAAAAACATAACGACCGAGTATTGAGTGCCAAGATGAACAGGTTGGGTTATACAAGGACTTAGTTTAAATATGTCAGGAGGAGGGGTATACGCTGATGTCAATTTCTTGTCTAAAAATGTAATAAATTAGGTATATCTAATAAACCTTCATCGACTAAGTGTGAGAAAGAGTTAAAATAAATGTTTATTGCAACAACAATATGTATACCGTGTAGTCTGTACTAGAAAAAACTAGAGAAAACCCAACAGCAGTGCGTGTGACGAGTAAGAACATATAAATATTAACTACCTACTCAACTCAGCCTAAACACGCGTTTCAAGCGGTTGGCATTATTTCAAAAAGCAGCCACCAATATAGGTACTTTGAATTATATTTCATAAGAAAGTCATTGCAATAAAATTGGTTTAAAATGCAAAACTCAAGATGAAAAACAACGTATAGTTAGACTTATTAGTATTACGTACCATACCAACTAAATATATGTATTAAATACACAGCTTGCAAAACGTCAAACATAACAATTTGCCGCCGAGATGTTCCAGTTGCGATATGAGCGCAATGATAATTTAATAATAATTACGTTAATAATAATTACCAGATGATATTATATGTACCTACTTATCACAAACTCTCATCATTACTCGACATATATTGTCTATGTGGCTGCAACTGTGCGTATAGTTCGTATAAATGTGCAAAAATAATTTTAAGTCCATCTGTCTAAATAAATGTATAATGTATAGTTATTTTAAAAAACTTGAGTACTGAGTAGTATCTGTTTGAAGAAAATTATTCACGACAAATAATTGCAATATATACTATACCTATTACAGGTTGTGTTCGGTCCATCATTTAGTCTTCTCGAAAAATTCTCAATCCCCAGATAATATTTTCTATTCCATATTATATTATTATGTTTGAAGGGCATTATTATTTTATAGCTAGTTTTATTAGAACAATTTTCAATTATTTTAAAATTATTAATTGTAAATTGGATTTTATTTGCTGAGTGCTTTTGGAGTCAACATAGTTTTTATTATTAGGCTTTAGATCGATTTAAGTATTTAACCACGCTAAAATTGTATTAAACTTTTACGTATGTTATCCATAAATACTCTATTTTTCATTCATATATTTATTGTTAAGAAATCATACAAACTTAACTTAAAAATATATTTATACAAAAGGCAGATAAATATTTTGAAAGCCACACTGCTTATTTTAATAAACTTAATGTAAGAGTTGAGATATATTTTAATTTAGAATTTAGTCTTTTGTATCTTTATTCTCCAAAGATTGTATTCTTATCTTTTGAATGTAAATGATACATTCAGTTTTCAGACATTTTTTCGTTACATAAGTACCATATGTATTTAGCTTTTATTTATTTTAAGTAGAAATTTAAGTCATAACTTGAGATTTAAATTCAATTTTGTATATTTATTGATTTGACTAATATTTTTGTTTCTTATAAACAATATATAACAATCAATCACAAAAGAAAATAATTAAATTTATTAGTGATTGTGTATTATAATAATTAAATATGAATTTATACTATGCTTTATTTATTATTATTTCGCGAATATTTTTGATAAATGGTTATAAAAATTGATTGCCATTAACATACTTGGACTTTTTACAATATGTTTAGAAGACTATTATGATCAACACCCACCGTGAAATCATAAATGATTGCATTATATATTTTGTTTATTATTGTATTTAATGAATACATTTTTTATTACACCTTAATATTTTGCTTAGAATATAAAGGTGATATTATAACATTGTTTATTAAAGGAAAATTATTATAAACAATTATTAAGTTATTTATTACGTAAATTTTTTAATGTTTAAATCAACTAAGTATCCATATTCGTTTGTTTGAAATAAAATACCTATGCATATCATATCATTTATATTGAATTCCAAACAAATTATATAGTTTTAAATTTGGTATATAATAAGTCAATACACGGGGTCTTTTCTCGCAGATATCAAACAAATGGTCTTAAAACACTTTAAATCACTTATAGGTACAATGTAACCATAGCCATACAATATAATACGTATTATTTAATGAAATAATTAACCAAAAGTAGGTGTACGGTGTCCGTTCATTAATAAACAAATATTTAGGACTCAGGTTTATCAGTTATTTAATTTTAACAATATTACTCAATTTACAACGCGCACAACTGAATCTATACATTGATCATTATAACAATATAATAAATATACCAAGCACGTGTGAGCAAATTGCAAATCTTTTGAAGCGATACAGATGACAAACAGCAAAAAAAAAAAAAAAAACCTTATGTAATAATTATTTAATGACCGGTTTTTTGCGTTATATAGGTGTCTATGTGACTTCATATTATTAATATATATGGTATTATATTATTATATCAGATTTGTTCGAGAATATTCGCGAGGAAATGAAAATCGATTTCTGACACGGTGTCATTGAAAGAGGATGCTACCATACTCATTCGTTGTGTTGTTTGTCATTCACATACTTACATAATATATTAGTAAACAATTTATACGTTTTTCGTTACTTCTATTTTTTTTTTTTTTTTTAATATCAGATTATATCTTATTTAGATTAAATTGATCTACTATAACGTCTATAACACTTAAATTTAATTAATTTAATTCTAAACTCTAAAGGAAATTTAGGTAAATATAATCAGAAAATTTAAAATTACTTATAACTATATATTTAAAAGTAAAAAAATTATTGATAGATTTTGTTAGATACCCACCATATTATATTAAGTATTAATTTAATTATAAGTAAATTAATTTTAAAATCAACATTTAAAAACAAAAAAAAATGTATACAAAAAAGAAATATTAATTTAATAGTACTTATGTTATGTTCTGGCCTCAGGACTTACTCACTAAATAGGATGTTTAATGTATATACTATAAATATTTCTTATTAAATTACAAAAAAACTAAAATAGACAACATATAGTGTTAAATAGTGCGTAAATATTTTCAATTTCACAGTTTTTCGTTATTTTTTCCCAATTATTTTAAAAGGTATTGAAAATTATCTATTACTATTTATTTTAATCTCCCTCTCTTCTCTCCCTCAAAGTACCAATCAGACTCAATTTTCTACCAGAAACCACCCTCTATAGTCTATATAGAATATTGAAGATTTTTTTTTCTTAAACGTGATGACACGTCTGCAGTCACACATACACACATAAAAAATAATAATAAAAACACAGATCTTGTAAAAACCCAATACATTTTATCATTCAGCAAAGCGTCTAAATTGTTAGTAGGTATACCAATTTCAATAAAAGAATAGTATTAAGTTTCTAATAAATTATACAATATTAAAAAGTTATAAAATAGGTATACAATAAATTAATATAAATAAATATTTGTTAAAAAAAAATGATAAAGTATTATTATATTTTTAATTTTATGATAAAATTTAATATCGAGAATTACTAAACTAAAATGTTTATTGAATCCGATTTCTCTTATTTATTTTCCAACATAGATAATATTGTTAACTCTAAATATTATTATGCGTAAATTAATTCTAATAGGTACTAAAACTAATGAAACTAAATGTTAACTTCTGAATTTAATTTGTCTACGTAACACGTTTATAAGACGGTTAGCTATATAGTAAATAGCTTACCAATGCACTTATATTATTTCAGATACAGCTTTTAAAGCTAACAATCACAATACTTACTATATACTATATACAATATAAATATAAAAAAATTGCATTAATCTCTTTATAGAAATTATTTTTTGATATTTTATTTTTCATAGTATAAAAATCATATGTTAAATTCTAAAAAAATATAAACACTTCTTCCATAAATTCTAAAAAACCAAAAAAAAAGCTCATATTACTTATATTATTCTAAAACTGCCCCTTACAATAATCTAAAATCAAAAGTGGTCTATTTTAAATAATTGATTTATTGTAGGTACTTATCAAATGAACTATCAAAACATCTGTTAATACAGCTCTAAACATTTATAGACTTCTGCATTATGATTAAAGACATTTAACGTTATAGTGATAATTGTGTAGCATGGTTTGTGAAGGTTCAGTGTAATAATATGTAGTATAACGCGTAAGGCGCGTAGTACGAAAAAATCCATTATTTAGTTTTCTGTCTTTATTGAATATTATGCATACCCTTTGATTTTTATTTTAATGCAGCCGGCATTCGAAAAGTGCAAAAAGTTTGAATTCGCCACTTTCAAAATAACACGATATCTGCAAATAAAGGAGAAAGTAGACACATAATATATCTACATTTTAATACGAGAAATTATTTATTTATATGTATTTATACCTATCACATGCAGTGTATCGATCCAAATAACCTCTCGTTATATGGCAGGTACTTTTTTTGGTTTATATATACGTACCTATTAATATTAGGATTGGTCACGTTTATTACGAGAAATAAGAAGCATTATATTTAATTATCTACCTACCATTTTATAATCGTGCAGTTCTCTAGACCGACTAGACCCGTCGTGAAACAACTTTTGACTTGAACAGTTATATGTATATAGGTACAATATAGCTTAGTATGTATTATATACATATGTGCATAACATCACTACTCTGTACGAAAGATCGCGACCGGAAGGTCCGATAATAATGCAGCACACGTGGTTGTGAATAAATCATTCGACTGGGTATATTATAATATTATAACCACTTTAGGACTGGACTATGTTGCCTCTCGGCAACCGGTTCACTATAATTTTATAGTAGCCATCAAGATGCAGTTTATACTATTACCGTATAGTGCATTTTATGTATAAATTCGATGCGATTAATAATCCATAAGATATCTGTGCCTAAAAATTCTTAAATATACCTACCCACTGAAATAATATTCATTAAGTATAGAAATAATTTAAACAAAATTATTCGTGTAATATAATTGCAATCCATTAATATAAAATTGAGTTCTTACATTTTTTTAATGTTGTCATTAAATCCCGTGGTGCATCATTTGTCCATCATTATAGTGCCGTGCCGTACTGAGCCCGATATTGGGATCAGGCCTAGCTAGTGAATAATATCGAACAACAGCTGCAGAGTAAAACCGAGTAGGGCAAGCAAACGTCGTTCTTGGTAATAAAAATTTATGGCCAAGTATTAAAATATTTAAAGTTCATCAATATAAAGTTTTTATATAATATTGTATCATGATTTATTTTAATGTTTCTATTTCTTACGTGTTTATTCATCTAAACCGAATTGAACGTTATATATATACATTATTGTACTATTATAGGTACAATCAGAGAAAAATATCTGAAAAGGAGTAGTTGGAAACCCCTATAACAACATTTTAATTAGTGTAGTGAAGGGGCTCTAGGGAGCTTTCATTCCACACCCCTCTACTGAAAAATATTTAAAACATAACAAAAAGATATTTTTTTGTAATACAATTTATGAGTTATTCGGGTATGTATGATATAAATAACTCTGTATAACTATCTGTGGAAAACAATTGAGCAAAAAAACTTTAACGACTAACACTATAGGACAATTTATTTATCAATGACAGCAGCAGCTATTATAAAAATAGTTAAACAAAAACTCATTTTGTAATTCTTCAGTAGTTGTAAATTATAATATATTTTTTTATAAATAAATAAATTTTTATTTTTCGTATCAATATTATGATTATGAGTTATGACTAACTGAATTATAGATAACAATAAGGAATAGTAGGGACTAAGAAATCAACTAATGTATGCCCAGAATGTTTTTGGAGAACTTCTAGCCACTCAGTCCAATAATTGCTTTCATATGTAGGTACCTACTTTTGATTACTTTATTTAAATGTTAAACACCAGCGTGTATTGCTAATAAAATTAAATAATATTTATATCTTATGATACAAAAACGATTAAATCTTTAGAAGGAATGATGCTTTTAAAATACATCATAAGATATGTTTATTGTAACTCGACTCTTATTCAAATCAAAAATCAAATCATTTAATTATATTTTCTAACATATAAATATTGTTATACTATAAAATGTGTATTATATACACATGAAGTATTAGCTATTAAATATCTCGTATTAAAAAATTATTCAAGATATTTCTTAAATTACTTCACCTTAAATCAATTAATATAATATAACACTTAATGAATTTCGTAAAAATTCTAACTTGAAATTCTTATAAAAAAATTAGTAACTATGTATTTTTGATATTTTGTAATTGGTAAATGATCAACTTATGTCAAACTTTTAATATTTTTAAGCTTTATGACCTAGCATAAAATGTTTTATTGATATTTATAAAAAATGTTCAAATTTCCAGTATTAAAATAGTTAAAAATTGTCAAAAAATTTAACCATACATAGAAAATTCTAACGTAAACATTTGATGGAAATTTCATCTATCTAAGCTCCAAGATTGAATACAATTTTGGGTTGCACAAAATAAAATAATAAATTTTAGTTAATTATTGGTTTTGTATAAAAATTCCTGTTTATTCATATTTACTTTTGTTTTTCTTGGTTATTCTTAATTCCGATATTATCTACTGGATTCAATTTGCTACAAAAATCACCCCTAATTATCCTTAAAGTAGAAAATCTAAGCATTTTTACTGGCCCAAAAGTTGATATCAGGTAAAAAAAAAATACTCATACCATTTAAAAATCAATATAGGAATCACTCCATTAATAATCTAAAATAATCGTAATATTTTTAAATATTTTATTATAATTATGTCGAGTTTAAGAATGAAATTTGATGTACCTACGTTATTTACGTACTATGAACAGATACATCATACATGAGTTTTTTTATTGTATAATATAATGCATAATAGTAATAGTAATAATGAACTGGTATATATTATAATATATTGTCTGGAAATACTATACATCTAATAAACAGTACGCGAGCCTAGCAAAAACGTGTGAAAACAAAATTGTAGGACCGTTTTCATTTTTTTTTATTACCACCGAAAATGTTGTAGGAAATTATATAGATTAACCACGAACTGAAAAAAAATTACAACAAACAATGATGTAGATTAATACATTCTGGGTCATTTGTACAATAATATTATAGATTGTTCAATAACCATACCGTATTTATAGTTGTCAGTAGTACATAAAATAATTGGGAATAAATCATTGTCCCCAAGGTCGTTATTGGATATTTTTTTCTCGGTTCATACCACAACTGGAAAATATGATAATTAATAATTTCATTGAGAACGAAATAATGGACAAGAGTCTACCCGAGCATAATATAATATAACAATAATATCTCTGACAAATAATTGAGACAATTGAGTAAAAAAAGTTACAGAACGGCTTAGAAATAAACAATCAGGTACCTAGTACGCTCAAACACTAACAAAATATATTATATAATATTGTTGAACATTTATTTATTTAATATTTGTAACAGCGCTATAGATAGTGTTATTGAGTTTTTATTTATTTAACTTTACTAGTTTAAATGACAATTCTAAATTGTAAAAACTAATAACTTGGCCTATTTTTATTCATTGAAAAATGGTACGTTAAGTGAAATCATACTTAAATATCCATAACCTAGGAGAAAATATTAAAAATGAATTAAATATTTTTTGTTTAATTACATAATTTTATTTATAGTAAATATTTTACTGTAAATAAAAATAATAACAATAATAAATATTTTTCTAGTTCTAATAATTTATTACAGAGACAAACATATATTATATCTTAATAATATCTTATTGCCTAAATAACACTATAGTGTTAAGATAAATAATGATCAAAACGTTTTATTGTTATTTAAAAAATTAAGTTATATGATTACTATATTATAGACACATAAATACATTTAAAAAATAATAAATCAATCGGGAAAAATATATTTTATTTTTTTTTAATTGGTTTATAAATTTGACTTCAATTAATATTTAACTCAGTATAATTATTTCCATTAACTTACATATTGTTGTACATGATATATATTACATATAAATAAAATATACAATATGTATCATGTATGTTGTTTTTATTATATATACAAGTGGAAATAAATGTACAAAAAAAAAATTAAATAAATAAAAATATTACACGGTAATACTGCAATTGAACAATATCTTAATATTTCATTGAAAAGTCTATATACGTAATACATAATAATAATGATTATAATTCATAATTTAAACATGCAGCTCCAGCCAACTGGAATTGATATACTAATAAATAATTCATGAATACGAGTAGAAAACGAATTTGGTAACTACCACTATAGCCGGCATAACGATGAGAAAAAAACATAATAAGAAGAAGATATGAATGTACAAACAGGTGATAGGTATAAATGGTAAAATATAGAAAGAAATATAATATTATGTACTAAAATTACTTAGCGTGCCCCTTCTCCCCCCCCCCCCAAAAAAAAACAAAATAAAATAAAATAATAACCAAAAAATACATCGAAGTATTATAAATCTATACAATACAAAATACTATCAATAACAAACATTTAAAAAACAAATAATACATATAATATATTAACTAGCTTAAGTGAATAAAAAAATAAAAACAAATCGCGGAGCGTCAGTGATTTTTCACACACACAAAAAAAAAAAAATACTGCGAAAAATGTAGACAGCTATCTAGCTTTGATTTGTATAGAATTAAAATGTTAAATAATATACAAGTAATAATAATTAAAAATGTACTTATTACTTAATGGAAAACCAACTGGTGAGGTGAATGGTTTGGAGGATATTCATATTAAATATTGTATAACATACGTGCATAAATGTATAAATTAATAACAATGTTTGTTTACAGGTCCTGATAAAATTATAAAATAATCGTTTTGTTTTTCCCAATAGTAAAATTATCGTCTACCACGTCACTGACTTAACTTAAAACAAGAAATTTTAAGTTAGCTCTCTGTATAAAAGTCTAATAATATAGTGTACTATATTAAATCATGCTCAATACTTGTATTTTCGTAATTTTTAGGAAAAATAAAATAATATCCTATGTACATGTTATAAACCGACGTGAAGAGCTCCAAAATTCCCTACCACGGCCGATCACCATAACGTCTAACAGTAATGATAATACCTATACCTAATAATAATAATGCACTGCGAAGGCGGCCTCTTCCGCCGTCGCGATTTCGACCGTCCCCACCACCACCCCGCTACCTGTCTGTACCTATATAAAACAATCAGACCCGGTCTTGAGGTGGTTCATTTAAAACAGCACAAACCGCTGCACACCATACCTGTTACATACAGATATCATCTGAGGCTACTCTACCCGGTCAACACCGCTGGACACGACTTAAATTTATTTATATAGCACCGCTATATAACTCGGCAACAGACACCTTATCGTCCACGTAAGTATATAATAATATATGTGTATACTATACCTACTGTTAAGTTCGTTTTAATAATATTATTGTTCATTAATATAATAAAACATTAATTTGTCATTTTTTCTATCATTGACATTGTTGTATTATAAATAATTATTACAATACATCTATAGACCGTCTACATTGTACCTATTATAAAACATGATTACGTTTGTCTAATCGGCTTCGATATGTTGTTCCCTGTGCATATTATATTCAGAAATAAAATAATATTAGATTTAAAAATGTGTAATTTCTAACCCATAACCTAACTTATGGTACAGTCATCAATCATACTCTTCTCCCGAGGAAAGTGTAAAATACGCAGTGAATTGTGTCGCTAATCATTTTACAATGAATTTGTGGATTTTTGAAAGAAAAACGCGTCTTTAGCTTATGAGTCGTTAACGTTGTTGTATTTGAAAAAAAACTCGAGATTTTCGTGCTATAATGATAGTATAAGCTTCGATTATAGGTATGCTTTATATCTTTTTCTCAATATGTGTTTAATACAAATGCATAATAATAAACATATCGCGTGTCACTGTGTCAGTCGTGATTGAACCCGACATGCGTATTACAATTTTATGTTATTATATGCTATGCGATTTAGAATTTTTAATACTTTAATATTTATAACATATTATTACTTACCTTCTATTTATTTCAATGTTTGTAAAGCCAATATGATGTTTGCCGATAGCATACATTAATCAATTTTTAGCAGCTGATCGTAAACATTTTATTGTATATTTGTATAAAGATTTGTTTAGATGATTGGAAATTTTTATTTTTTGATGCTTTAATGTGCTTAATATTAAAAGAGAAAAATCGCTAATATTTAATTCAGAATATTATGTGATTTGAGATAGGTATATTTTGTATATAATAGGTACAGGTTCCTTACTCAACACAAAGATATTGATTACCAATAACATTTAAGTTCAGATATAGTTTCGGATAAAAGTAATAAAACCATTCGTCCGATAGAATAAGTTTAATTGATGATTTATACTTTGTATTTGTAGTGCCTGCATGTCGCTACTAATAATGACTAAAAAAATTTATTAGATATATTTTGCTCCCTAAAAATGATTAAACTGTACCTCTACCTAATATTTATTAAATTCATATTTTTATTTTATTTACTGTATGCAATTTAAAAAAAAAAACAGTTGAATACTTCAAGTCATTTATTTAGTTTTTGACTAAGCTAAACATATAGTACCTATTTCTGTGTGAGCATTATTGTAATTTATTTATTTTTTTAACAATAGGTAGGCTATATCTCATTATAGAAAAACAAAAGTATAAAAGGATGGATTGATACTGTACATAAAACATACTATAATAATTATTATTTTCAAAATAAACAAACTTCAAAACTCGTCAGACGTTTAGAATACTTATATTATGATGATTATCGTGATTTTTTTTAAATATTTATTTACCTGTGAGGCGATTATAATGATAATTATCCAATGTTAAATAAAATGTACAAGGTTTTATTTGTATTATTAATTGACTTATAATAATATATTTATTGCATTAACCTAATTGAAATAGTTAGCATTCAAATTTTAAATTATATCCTGATCAAGTATAAAGGAACATTAAAATATCATTAATCAACAGTAAACAGCAGGGCGTTATACAAACAAATAACAATAACGATTACTGCAGGTGGTTACTTTTTGAAGGTGATACAAACTGATTATCGTGTACTTGTTAATTGTTACTATTTCATAACGATTTAATTCTAATCAACGTTTTCGAAATTTCATATAAATAAACGACGTGTGTACGACTGCAGAACCTCTATTGAAATACTTTTTTTTTTAATCTCTAAACAATAATGATTACTTAAAAGATAAATTATTTTTACTTGATCATTCTTATCATTCGTAATTCATTTAAATGAGCGAAGGATATGGTATAAAACACCATGTATGTACTGCAGCTAAATATATTTCTTAATTCATGAAAATGTATGTAATTTATTAATTAGAAGTTATAACACATCCAAGCATAGCTTAAATCAAATATTGTCTATTTGTCTGTATTCTAATCAATCATTTATTTGAAGTCCACTTGTGCTCTATAGTTGTTCTAGTTGTTCGTGACATTGTTAGATATACGCCTGCAGAATTTGTAACAATAGATAATCTGCAAATACTATACTGTACCTATATATACGGAAGTACAACCCACTAAGAGTAAAACATACTAATAGGAGATAATTAGTACACCATTTGTTCAATATTTAATTCATCTACAAACATAACACTTTTTCGGAAAACACTTTCTATTTTAATTCAAGATAAATAGTGCCTTTGCTCCGGTAGAAATCTCAATAGCAGCTGTCGTATGAATATTAAAAATTATTTATTCTTTAGACAGTGGGATGAAGTATTGTCTAACAACAATCAAAAAAGTTTTACACTTTTACTATAATTTTCATTATCGTAAATAAGTCATATTGTTAAGGTGGCATGATTTTGTTTCAAGAGACAAATAAATATATTTCGGCAGTTTAAAGTTAATAAATTATTTTTAAATATTTTTTTTCACTTTTAATCTTGTTCTCTTCTATCTCTTAATAATATGATCTAACTTCATAAGTCGTGACTAATGAATTGGTGATGTTTTTTTTTTTTTTGGACATTTTCGTTTTATTGTGCGTTTACTGTTGGTGTTAAAACGATTGAAAAACCTCCGATCGTCAACATTATCGCTGTATCAATCGAGTATATAAAAGGTAAAAACCTAATACAACCACTAATCTATACACATTGAGAACACATATTTTGTTTTAATACGCCGACCACGGTGATACGTCAAGTCATATAATAAAATAAAATAATAAATGAAAACAATAAAAATAAAGCGTATAATAATGGCCGTGAAAACTGAAAATCGAAATCAGTGGTTTCGACCGAGTGCTGGAAACCGGCACGTGCGCTAATTACCTGTAAATCATAATACGTAACGAAAACGACGTCGCGTGCGATGATGAGTAATAAAATAATAACAATAATCAGTCGTTCGACTCAGTTGACGAAACAACAATGAGTATGACGAGACGATGACGTATTGCGTAATAATCACTGAGCATACATAGGATTTGGACCAAGGTTCAACGCGCTTTTTGTGTGTATAATTTACCACAGTACCTATACTTATTCTGTACGATTTCCGACATGGGCCGGATTCACAGTTACATCGTCATGTCATGTTCTTCGGTATCGTATTCTGATTAACCATTGTAATCATGGTATCGTTCACTAATCACGGTATACCATGAGTTTGGCCGAGTTCGACTATTGGACACGACACGATAGACGACATAGCTGTGAATGCGACTTTACCTTTAAACTTATCATCGCATTGATGATTATTGTCTTTATGTTATTATATTATAGTATAGGTATACGTCAAAATATCGTTTGCAAATCGGTATTATAACGCGTGCAAATCGTACCTACCGTAAATAAAACGATTATTGGAACCGGAAACTGTTCCGATTCTCGAGTCCGTGTTCAGAAAGAGAAACCGGACACGGTTTTCGGCGGGTTTTCTAGTTGTCGTCGTCTGGGCTACATCTCAAGGGGCCAGAAGAACGAAGTTACTTACAATGAAATCAAAATTACAAAAACCGTTAGTCATCAAGGTCCGCCGGCGACGCTAACCGGTCGACAGCGACCCCGAGGACTTGTCCTCGGAAAACCGATCTGTCCCTGTATAATAGGTACTTACCTATCATAATCATGCCATAATCCAGAATTTCTCTTGGAAATTTCAATATACGGCGAGCGAAGGAATATACTCAATACGCATAGGTTAGTTTATTACGACACGCTTTTCAGTCGTCACCATCGCCGACTTGACAATATAAAGTCGATCTTTCTATTTTGCCTCATGTCCGTAATCGGGATCGAGAGACGTAATCGTTTTAAACAACTATTGTACGAACTGTGAAACGTGATAATATAGAGTAGACCCAGTCAAATGGATTCATCGATCCGATGATAATAATCCGATAAAAAGCAATAAAGGCTATTGTATTTTAAATTGTTTGCAATAATGATATATTTCAAAAATGTGTCACAAATATTATGATTCTCTCTGGTTCTCACGCACGTATTTTACAATAATATATATACTTCACGGGGTTTTTCTGTGTAAGCTGTATGTACAATTATTAGAAAAATACAGTAGTCCGCGCTTTGTATACTTGTTCTATAAAGAGACACAACACCGTTTTAATCGTATTATATAATATGAATAAGCAGTATTGTAGCAAAAAATGCACTCGGAGCGGATGTAGATCAATAAGACCCTCTCGACAGCAAACTGCAATCTAAAATCGAAATCAAACCCACGGGCAAAATAGAAGTACTGGCCTGACTGCCTGCCTATCCATAAACGTGTATCAAGAATCATACAAAAACAATGTTGTACCTGTTATTATATATTAGTTTAGCCGCATCGAAACGAGTGTGAAACCAGAACGGTAGGTGTATTATACATGGTCCGGCGGAAAACGATTTTGTTCGAGTCGATTTCGTAACATCGGAGATGTTAAAAACCCGACAATAAACATGGTTTAAACCTACCAATACGGGAAAAAATCAATTTGTCTATAACTCGCTACAGCAGAAGGGGAGGACGATCAGTGAACCGCAGAAATACGGCAACGCGAGCGAGCGAGTTCGAAACAGACGATAATTTCACTAATTTAAATGTGAAACTGAAACCTTGAAGGAAGTTGCATAATACAGTTAGTCCTTGAAAGTGGACGTGATTCGATTTTATCTCCTGGAAGTGAAAGCGTTGTGCACACACGCATTCGAATACATTAAGTGTGTATATATGTGTGTACAGGCCCACGCGTACATACACACATATATATATATGTGGTATATTTATATTTATAATATTAAACCGATCTGTTTTGGTAAATCAAGTTAAATACCTATACTATTTAAATAAGAACAGATTGATTACCGTAGCCCAGGGCCACGAGGCACTTTAATATATAAGTACCTAGTTATCTACTCAAACGTTTGTTCACTAGTATTGACTAGTATGATAGTTTTTTTTTTTTTTTTACTATTAATAATAATTAGTAGGTATTTAAACTATAAAGTTTAGATGAGCCTACGATTTACAAAATTTTATTTGGTGCGACCTACGCGATATGTACAAAATGTGACAACTCACTAAAACAACGATAATTTTTGAACCAACTTTTTTGAACAGATATATTCAATCAAGACGATATTGCATAAAGATCTGTATCTAGTAAACACAGGTCGAAGCGGGATAACCGTATTTTACGGGCTCGAAAACTCGGACGTGAATCGTGTAAATACGTGTATGAAATAATATTATTATTATTATTATTATTATTATTATTCCTTTACTCGGATATATTGTTATAACCTTTCACCGCATTATTACGCGAATAATAGTAATAATATATAAATATTAATGATGGGAAAGTAGTCGTCATTACTGCAAAATATATACACATCGACGCTGTACCTATATTCCGCGAATCGTCGGAGGACACTTGAGCGCACATATTTAATAACATATTATCATTTATCTTACAGAATATAATACTATAGTGGCCAAATATAAAGTAAGATATATAAAATACTACGTATACGATTTACGCATATAAAATATATACTACTACGTATGTAACGATTTTAAGTCTCATAATAAGTTTTACATTTTAACCTGATCGTTCGATTTCACTAAACACTATTAATTATTCAGTCGAAAATGTTTTACTTACCGGGAGCAACTATTGTACCAAAAACGAACGTGTCGTATAGATTAATACTTGGGACTAGCAGAACATTGTTTCTTAACGACCAACATTTTTCACCAATTTAACGAATAAGTAGAAAATGAGAAGAGATCAATAAGACTTTAAATTTATATATCCATACTTATAATAACGGATATATTATTTAGGTATTGTTGTTAGTTATAAACTTCTAAATTATCGTTTTCGAACCATTCATATGTTCAGACTCAAACATACAAATTATATCATAATATGTCATTGCAGTATAATCATTAAATTCGAGTCAGGACATTAACTAGTTTAAGTGTTAAAAGTTTTTGTTTCTCATACAACTTTTAACTTAACCAATTACTTTTTATTGCAATGTAAGCTTAACGAGTTGTTTTTAAGACATGACAAAGTTACTTGAGTAAAAATGTATATTACCTACTACCTAGGTATATATTTCAGTTGAATAAAATATCATTGCTGTAAGTTTCTAAAAAATTAATATTGTTTAACTATTTTTCGTGCAGTTTTACTGTAGTAAATATGTTTAAAATATCAACATTCGTTACCATAAGTTATTATAACTTTAAAATATTTTTGATATTTATTTGTATACAATATGAAAAAAGTTAAAATATATTTTAATAAAATTGTTATGTTAAAAAAAGTAATATACACTTTGAACTTTTAAATTACTTATTAAAAATTATTGAGTTAACGAAACCTTCTTTGTAAAATTTTCGGTGTCTCAAAAGTCAACCAATAACCTAAAACAATGATTCGGGTTGTTGAACCCTCCCTTTCTGCCCTATAGGGACAGCCATAAACGAATGACAAGAAATAACTGAAATATAGGTATACATAATGTTTTTTTGAATTATTGTTCGTCTAAACATTATTGGTCGGAAATAATATCGAAAATGAAAATATATAGTCACCACTTCATATTTGTATTCGTCGCAATGCCCATTCATGATTTTCGATTTCTATTCGTAACACCCGGCTAATTAATTATGGATATTTTATATAGGTAAATATACCAATGTAGAATCTAAAGCTATTCCACTAGCTTCTAATTCAGTTCATGTTCACGACATATTGGTGTCACTATTAGATTTTCTCTTAATAACTTAAATAAAATTTCAAATGCCCATACCTAATACACGGTTACCGCAGTACCGCGTAGTATAGGTACTTCTCATTTAGTACCTAAGTGTATTGTGTATGTACCACGCATATATTAATAGGTAGTTGGTGTCGCCATCCGTAAACAGTTAATTTTCAGTATTATAAAATGTCAATATTTATGTGTTCCATTAATTTATTATTCATCAACAATTCAAAATATTTATATTATAGGTATATTTAAAAATATATGTTCGATTTAATATTTGATATTAGTAGATTTTTTATTATCTTTGACAATGTAATTTAAAATAAATATATATTTTTTTTTCAGTATAATCTATCGAAACAAAATGGATTACAGACTGAGCGTTTTGGCAGTAGTGTTGGGAGTGGCTGCGATTGCACTTTCAGCTGACGAAAAATCACCGACACCAGCACCGGAAGCCGAAGGATCGATCAGGATTTACCGCAGACTAATACCAGCAGATGTCTTAAGAGGTACGTTTGTGAAGTAGCAATAACACTGTTTGGAATGTAGTGTCAATTTAGAGTAATTCAAGATGAATTTAATTGTTGCACAGTAACTATCCAAATTTACTACCTTATATGATATTAATTTTTAGCCTTGTCCCACGCATAGTTACTATTAACTTTTTTTTATCCATTTTCGTACAATCTATATTTGAATACCACGTCACTGCGGTATTTTCTCCATCTTTGGTTGTCACTAAAATGTTGCCGGTTAACTATTAAGTAGATACACAGTTAGATCAACGCGAAGGTTCGTTTGTCCATAAAACAATAACAGCGGTACGGCCTTAATCGAACAGAGGAAGTGTGACGCTTTCCATTTATAGTAAATCATATTTTGATACGGATTCGATTATTCACAAATCAAAATAGAAATCTCAAGAACATTGATGTTTTTAATTGTGGCTGTTTATGGACACGACATCTGATAGAAAATTATAAAAAGTCAATAAAACGAAGAAGATAAAATTATAATGGCAGATTTATTACACAATTAGTATAATATGTGTGTGTTAGGTAGTTAATAATTATCATTATTACTACATATCAACTCGTGTGACACTCTTTTCAGTTAAAATGTACCTACCCTTTCCTTTTCGGCCAGTACAGTTTTCTTTAAAATTTACAATTATAACAACTGAAATAGAAAATGTTTATATTTAATTAAATATGATTTCTAATTATCAATAAAATTATTACATACAACTGCGTGAAAAGAATAAGCCTTTTAAGATTATTTTTAATTTTATTTGTTATAATTATTTATGATATTAATTTGACAAATTTGTGTGAAAATATAATAAAATAAAATAACATGCAATAAAATGTTTCAACATATTTCTACTATTTTTATAGTCTTTAAAGTAAGTTTAATTTGGTTTATAATTGTTTTTTCGAAAATAAAGATCAACCATAGTTCAATAGTTGTTACTTATTCGATATGATATTAATTTAAAAATTGTCTAGTTCAGTTGTAATAATTTCTAAGCCTTTAAAAAAAATTATGGTGTCTGAAAAGTAACTGTAAGCCTTGACCGAAAAGAGGAACGTCCATTGTATTTACTACCTACTCATAATATTTGTTAAATACTTCTCAGTTCTCCCATAGGTCAAAATAGTTAGGTCTTTTCTTAAAAACTATAGCTTCATAACATTTATTTCATAGAATATTATTAGGTAGGTACCATAGTCCCATAATAGGTATTGGACACATACATTTCTTTATATAGTAGATAATCACAATTACGTGGACAGGAATTTAAAGAAAAAAGAGAGATTTAAATATATACTCATTGTATATCCCATCTCATTTACAGCATATCTGCATATGCCATATACTAATATTAGTACTATTACTAAAAAACTATATTAAAATAATATATAGACAAATAAAATTATCAAATTAGTAATGAAAAAATCATGATAATTAGCTCTGTATTGGTTAAACTAGAATTTATACTGTACTAATGTACTATCATTTACTTATATTATAAATGTCGACTATACCTACTCTGTACTCAAAAAAGGTTATTATAGGTTTTTAATTTTTAATATATTTAACACTTTAATAGTACCTAATAAAAAACAACGCTAGGACATAGTGATAACTTATTTGGATCTTGTAATTGAAACATTATCGTTTTCCATCGTTATAAATAACGTAACCTATACCTATTCAATTATAATAATATGTAACGTGTGTATTTGTATTCACAGATTTTCCCGGACTATGTTTCGCATCGACCAAATGCGCCACCGTGGAGCCAGGACACACATGGGAGCTATCGCCGTTCTGCGGCCGTTCCACATGCGTACAAGGCGAGGGCACCGACAGACTTCTAGAGCTGGTCGAAGACTGCGGTCCATATCCCAAGTCCAACCCCAAATGTAAATTGTCCGAAAAGACCAACAAGACGGCCAGTTTCCCTGACTGCTGTCCTGTGTTCGACTGTGAGCCCGGTGTAAAGCTCGAATATCCCGAACTTACGGTAGTTGAGAACTCGGAATCATCTGAAGGCGGCGCTGACAGTACCACCACCACGTCCACAGAAAAACCCAAAAATTGATGATGAGGGAAATGTGAAAGATCAGTTAACCCTCAACCCCTACACCCCCTCGCACTGCAGTCATCATCCCCGCAACATCGCCCCGCGCACTTCTCATTATTATTAATATTACCTACCTATATTTTTTTTTATTTTTTTTTTTTATTTTTTAACACGACTCACTGTATACAAAATGTTTTTAAAAAAAAAATCTGTTGTACAATTTGTATATTTATATATATATATACATAAGTGTATCTATAAAACATATACACATATTACTAGATTAAAATGTCAATGTCATAATTATGATGATATATATTATGATTATACTTTTGATAAAGTTCCCTATTAATTAATTACTAGTGTATAATCGTGAAAAAAAAATCAACTAAGTTTTTAATTAATCATTTTTTTTTTTTTTTATTACCTACTATCTATTATTATTGCACCTATTCTATACCTACGTATACTATAACACACAAATAATTATAGTATTAAACATTGTAGAGATGTGCGTGCTGATCTGTCATTAGACAGTAACCAAAACACACAAAATATATAAGATAGGATAGAATTGGTGGGTTGAAACACTTTAGAACACTATTTTCCAGTTATTTTTCATTAGCACAATATTCTAGTTTAACTGTCCACCGAGGACCAGGGTATTTGTGTTTCATATCAGAGATTAGATGTTTTTATTTTTATTGCAAGTTACAATTTACAAAACATTTAATCAAAACTTGTTGGAGAGGATACTAACATAACAAAATCAAACCTATAAATACATGTTTTCATATTTAATCATAGAATTGTCATGAAACATTTCATTATGAATAAGTAGATTTTATGAATATTTGTACCTACTTTCGTCGAAGGATTTTTTTTTTAAAGCTTATTGGTATAAACATTTGTTGATTTGCGATTGACACAACTAGACTTTATTAATAATTACCTATTTTAAAGTCTTAAATGTACATTATACGGAATATTAAAACTTAAAAACAACAATCAAAGAAATAAAGATACCTAATTTTTTCTATCCGTAACAAATAAAAAAAATTAGATGTACATTGTACAACATCTTTACTCATTTTTAAGCAAATATTGAGATTACGCGATAGTTATTACAGCACCCGCGCTTTAAGATTTTTAACAATTTTGCCAAATTTTATAATCATTTTCGTCTACAACTTATTTGTGCATAATTTTCGAACAATAGAAATCTTTTTTCGGAGAAATTTAATCACTTAGGATGTACATAACCAGCATACCTCTCCAAATTTTCGAATTGGTCGATGGTGAAACATATAATACTCAAACATTTTCTTTCACCCTATAAGGCTTAAAACTTTTTGTCTACCTAATCATAACCTAACCTTTTAAGTTGATCGATAATTTGTTCACTATTATTATTTATAACACTAAAATTACAACATAGGTATATTAGTACATCAAAAATTAAAAAAATCCTTTTTTAATTGCCTGTATTCTCAAAATTTGTAATTGTTTAATAAATAAGGTTTTCTCTTCGTGTTAAACAAAATAGTTTTATTGCAACGTATTGTTAATACACCGCAATCGGAAACTGAACTAAAGCGTATAATGTTTGTTATAACTTATAACTTTATAAGTTTAATCAATTATCGCTGGAAACGTTTAATAAAAATAGTGTAAGAAATAAAGCACTAAAGATTAAAGCTTGTCCCTCACTCCCACGCGGCTCATATACTTGAGCGAGCACGGTAATTGCGATTATTACATTAGGTAGGTAATAGTAGGTATTCATACTGATAGGAAATTACGATTAAAAATAAAATACATATATACTTTAGAAATATACAGACACCCTATACACCAAAAACTGTACAAACAAGCTGGTTTTTATTGTTCACAATTTTGTGCACAAATGAGTTGTCATAAATTTAAAAAATATATTGTGTTATGTGCGCAAATGATTCTCAGCCTTATTGCCTACATTTAACTCCTTAAAAATCGTTTCTGATAAGCATTCTCAAGATTTTTATGACCACAATACTGTCAAATTAAATAAAGTATATCAGTTCGACAGTTAATTTTAAGCCAATTTGACTATTGATGAAAATGGAATAATATTAATATTAAACATAAAAAAGAAAAACTTTATGTACCTATGTACAGTAGTTGTATTTTATTGTGTACACAATATTTCATTCGACGGTTGGCTGTAAATATAGAAACCATTTTGTATTATTTTTCTGTAGAGATAAATGTATTTATAAGCTTTTATCGTAGTTGGAGCTACATATAATTCTGCAAAATCTTCTCTCGTTTCGATATGATGTACCGGCGATTTGAAGGTGTAAAACTGTTTCATAAAAGCTATTATGAACGAAAAACAATTGTGATCCTCTTCGTTGTATCTATTGAGTAAAAAACAAGAACATCACTTTAAAGTTTAAACCGTGAAAACGAATTATAACAAGAAATAAATTCATCAATACAATAAATAAACCTAGGTTTTTTTTATATATAATTTATTTTATGATAGAAAAATTTAAACTCAAATAAAAAGAAATACAATGCTATTAAAAAACAACAAGTTAATTAATTTTGGACATTTAGAGTAGTATGAAATATTACAATAAAAACTAACTGTTCTCCGAGTCCAAGTATTAAAAAGGTGTGATTTTCTTATTGACATACAACTTTAAAGATCTTTAGCTCTTATGGTTAGATAAAATCGTACCCATATGTATAGACTCTACTTTACAGACACATAATGAACTAAATGGAACTTCAAGAAGAATCCGTTTTACTCAAAATTTTTAATATTAGAGTAAATTAACCTAATATCAAATTTAAAGATACTATTATCTAGGACTGATGAACTTTACAAAACACATTCAAAATTCAAACGCAAATAACTTACTTCAAAATCTAAGTATAAAAAAACCTAATAGAGGCCTCTGATAATAATAACCCTGATATATAATATAAAGTAATATACCTAGATACATATATATATATAGATAATTTGTATTTATGTTATAGGTAATCTCTTATTTTTTATTTCATTTTGGAGTCGCACACCACCTTCGCCCCCTCTTTTAGAACCGTCCCTGTGGCTGACTATAAAACTATTACACATAATAATTAATTCAAAACGTTTAATGCAATAATGCAACTACTATAGTATTATTCAATAAAATTTTTTTTTAAATATTTATAAAATATATCTTTATGAAAATTATTGAATTAATTGTATAAAACAGTTTATACAAACAACTTTTAAAAGAACTTAGGTGATTACTGTATTCAAATATATGCACTAAATTAAAGACTGCGGGTGATGTGTGTTGTGGTGACATGAAAGAAACATTAAAAAATAGTTGAAAACAAGATCCAACGGTCAATTAATTAAAACTAAATACATTTTTTAAGAGACATAAAGACACATTTGTATAGGACGATTATAATTTCAATGACAACTGTAAAACTACAAGCCCCAATAAAAATGTATAAGTAAGTTTAGAATATATTTTTCCGCGTAGATAGCATATAAGTGTACCTATTTTTTTTTAAACAAAATTTGAATTTCAAATGCTAATAAATAAATATCATAACCATGTATCTTTAATATTTTTAAATAAAAATGTATTTATTAATTCAACTTTCTAGTAAACTTTTGTTTTAATATACATATAAAAATTTATGAGGAATATTGTAATAAATTTTCATAATATCTTAGATACAAAAAAAAGTTGTCAATGTATTTTTAACTATAAAATAATTTGTAATTATTCGGGATTTTTAAAATTCTAACATTTATAAAAAAATTATTTTGGTCATGTATTTTGGATAATTTTTAATTGATAAATTGAAAAAACCATTAAGAAACTTATAATTAAATTTCAAAGTTTGTTTACTCGTCTAATTTTTTTTTATTGATATTGAAAAAAATGAAATAAATACTAAAAAAAGTGGGAGAGGAAGGATCACTCTGCTGTACAGAAGGTATTGAGTGGATCACTGCAATGTAATGGATGTGTTAAATTTTAATTTAATGATATATTATTGTATACAAAATAAGTGTATTATAATAGTGAACTGTAAATAATTTAAAATAGCTGCTTATAAAATATGCTGCATATTATGTCTTTTTAATAATTTTATAACTTATGAGAAAAATTGTATCACATGAAACATAACTAATACTTCATATATGACAAAAATTTTTACAATTTTTATAATATTTGTTTTCAGAATAATTACAACAAACTAACAAATATTGTTTGATAAAATTTTATTTTTCGTTAAAATATTAAATATTGTCAATATTTGATTTTAAATCACATATAAAGTTATAAAACTATGGCTTTCGTTTAACTTAATTTCAATAAAAACAACTTAGTAGGATTTTTATATTAAATTGTTAAACCTACAAATTTAAATTTAAAATTAAATAGAATTTTAAGTACAAAATTACAATGAAAAATTATCTACAGTGAAACTTCCATATAACGAACATCCATTTAGCAAAATTTTCTATCCAACAAATTATTTTTGAGGACTATGATCTTCATTGTTAATCATGCGTTTATTCTATTTAACAAATTTCTCTATAAAACAATTGTTTTTTTTTGTTCCCCATGAGACTTTGTTAAATAGAAGTTTCACTGCATTATGAAATTGTAACATTGTACCAATTTTCGAAGTGGAATCAAGAATTTTTATAAAGTTGGCTTTCCACTTTGTCTTTATTGCCTTTATAATACTACCATATCATTGAAAATAATTGTTCATTAAATTAAGCTAATTGCAAATTCAATTTTTACAACAAAAACAATAACAAATCCCAATGCCTTGTATTTCTTAAATATTTATAATATATTATATAAGTAAGACATATAAAACCAGCTATTTGGTTTAGTTTAAAAAAACAATAATCTATTTTATGATATGTATATTTTTTTCATGTACCACTTTTTAACTTTCTGTGTCAATGAAGTTGTTAGAACTAAGTATGTGTGTGGGGATTAGGGGGGGGCTTCATGTATATATAATCATTTTTTTATTGAATTAATATATTATAATGAAACACCCTATCCCTGCTCTAATTGTTTACGATTATTACTAATTATAATTCAATTTATTTTCAATTTAAAATCAACAAACCTAGAACTGTTCCAACATTCATTTTTTACTATATTTGTTAATACAGTATCCCAATATTTTTCCATAAAATGATCATTTAGTTGAAACACAACTAAACATTCTTGCCAATTGTCTGTATCCTCAATGATTCCATTCCAATCGTAAGATACAACAGTACCCCTTGAAGATGTTACTCCAATATGTAAATCATCCATTAATTGGTAGTTACTAGTAAAATTGTAAGATCATTTTTTTCATATAGTGAATATCTCAAATTAAATTGTTCTTAATAAATTAAATAACTAAAATCTTAAATACACTCACTTTAAAAAATCGCCTTGAGTTGGTTTCACGATAATAGAGCATGATTGCTGAGATGCTCTTACAAAAGGATAAGGAACTCTTAAAAATAAAAAATGTAAGTATTTTAAATGTATTTATTTTAAACTTGTCTTGGGGAATTGTTTTTCATTGATACAGATTTGTATGACATATTAAAGATTAAATATTAAGTATATTATAAAAACTACTTTAGTAATTTATTTTAAATTTTTAACTTAATATAAAGCTGTAAAGTGTTGTAATTGAATTTCATAAATTTAATCCTTTTAAAAACCATTTGATAATTGATGCAAAATCCAGCTTAGATTTTATTAATAAATGGAATTTGTTTATTTAACCTAATAGTTTAATATAAACAATACATCCATATTAATTTTTAAATTATTATTATTATTTAGCCAAACATACCATTCCTGTAAGTAGTAAGTAATAGACAATGCCGGCAGAAGGCATGTGCGTCCTGTGAGATCTCACAAGGCTGCAATTTTTTTTGTAATTTTAGGGGCGGCATTGTTTATAAAAAAAATATATAAATCATGTAAGGGCAGCATATTATAGCCTATAGGTAATTGGCATAGAGCAGCGAAAAGCCTAGCGCCAGCACTGGTAATACAGACTTATTTTAATGATCTTGTTAAATTAACTTAATATTATATTTATAAGTCTAAACGAGCATATTAAGGGTTAGGTGTTAATAAAATAACACTTTGTAATCAGATATTGCTCCATTACTTGCATAAGTTTTAATTTATAAAATTAGATTTTATCAACATTAAAAATGTTTCAATGTAAAGAATAAAAAAAAATATTTAATAGTTTACCTGACTGGAATATTTTGCATATATTTTAAACATTTTTTGCAAATAGGACAATTAGTTGGAATGTTTATACAGTATATGTTCTTATGATTACAATGTTGAAAACTAATTATACCTGAATCATTATTCATAACAGTTGGTTAAACCATAAATCTGTAACAAAAAAATAAAAAATTGCATTATAAATATTGTATGTGATTGTTGACTATTTTGTAATGCCTATAAAAAAAAAAAATCAAAAATAATGTTAACAAAATTACAATATTTTACATTTCATGATTAAAGGCAAAAATTAAATTTGAACTTTCACTCATACTCAAAGACTGTATTTATTCAGATATTATAAATTGGAAATAGATTTATTTTTATATCAAATAGTATTATGATTTAATATTAGTGAATTTTAATTGAATATCAACATTAATGAATATCATTTCCACTGGTTTTTACAGAGATTTTAATAGTGGATACGTATAATATTATATACCTAGTAATCAGTAATACATTATAAGTAAAAATAAATACTTAATCAATTAAAAATATATTTAGAACCTTGTCAATATAAATAATTAACATAGTTAATACATAATATTATGGAAGTCCTCATAACATATTATTTTCCATTCATTATCTATAATATTATAATGATTATTGTTTTTTTATATTCAAACAAAAATAGTTAAACCTAAATAACATTCTATACAATATAGGTATTATGACATACCTATACCATATAAACTAAAATACAAGGATAATCCATTTAAAATAAATAGTGATTATCCAGAATCAATTATAATTTTTTTCTTGAGTAAAAAAAATAACTCATATTTTATAGTTTGATTCTTACAGCTACAGTTCTTGGAGGTTTAATTATAAGTAAAAAGATCTTTACAGATTTAATAAAATAAGATAATTTAATTAAATATTTTTATTCTTACCAATGTTGCGATAATTTGATAATGCCAACCAGTAGTAGGTATGTAGTTAATATTGTAGTACACACTAATTTTTGTAAAACTTTAAAGAAACTATAGTAGGTAACAATTAAGATTTACTTTCAACTGAAAAATTGTAAATTACCATTGATATTATTATTTATGTAAGATACAAATAATTAAAAACTTAAATTTTGAAACTAATATAGTACTATTAAAGTGATATGAGATATTATGATAATTGATAATATACAAGCAACCTGTTACTAAAAGATAGTATTTATGATAAATAATATTAGTTATGTGCATAGAGTACTCTGTGGTTATGTGCACTGAGATAGATAATAATGTACTATGTAGTATATATTGTATATTGTATATTTTTATCTATCTCAGTGGTTATATGCAGATTTCTTTATAGAATATAGATTCTGTGGTTGTGTCTATCACAGATATCTATTCTATACTTGATAGAAATCTAAGGTGGCGATACGGTAGGTTAACTTGTATTATTAAAGCAGATTTGCATGTTTTTTAACAGTCCAAAAAGTAGCTAGATAAGCTACAAATTTGAATCTTAAACTAATATGTTGGTATGCAAAATTAAATATTGCATATTTTTGCATAATTGGACCATTTTAAATTTGTATACATATTTTAGCAATTTTCTAAAATAAAATGCATAATATTTACAAAAAAAATAGTATTAAGTTATTAATACTAATACTTGACGCTATGTCATACGTAAATACTAAATCCCGCGAATATGGTGAGAAAAAAATCGTGTAATATAATACAACTAGGTACCTATTACAATTATTTACAATTACATGTACTTACGCTATAATTCACTATAAGTTATAACTTATAAGTTTATAATTATTAACTAAACAAATAAAATAAAGTTTAATTTAGGTACCACTACAATAATTTATTGTCGATAATGATCTCGATAACGAAAAACTATATAGTAATGGACTGATGGACGATGGACCACTTTTTATTTAGATGAGAGAATGTTCAAAATGCAACATACATTATACAAAATACTATTTATTTCAACTAGGTACCTATTTAATACATTTTTTTGTTCCATATTAATTATTTATTGAATTATATACATTTTTAAACTAAATAAATTCAATTAACATGCATTTTTGTGTACATATTTTTGCATATTTGAATGAAAATCAGTACATAAATGCAAAATGCATGCATATTTCGTACATTTTTAGTGCATATAATTCAAGGCCCTAATTATTATTATTGTGTGTCCGACACTGAGGTTTAACTTTTAACTTTTAAACGTTTAATTTAACGGTACACGATTATACGTTTCCAACATTCCAACGTCTGTCGTTCTCTGCAACTTCTACCGCGGTTGTGGCTTATAAAGGTTATAATATTATAGGTGTCTACATAGAACAATAGTACATGAGAATATTTATAATCTTTTTAATGAAACAATAAATTTTTTTTAATTTAAACTCCAAACCAGTACATAACCAAAATAAATTAATTTACATATTATATGATACGGCCAATGGGGGGGGGGCATGGTACACAAAATACACCAAATATGTAAATTAATATTTCTGATCACTAATCATACAAATAATTAAAAAAAAATAATAATAATCATAATTTAAAAAATACACTTTCCTTAACAATACCTGTACATGTTATTTTTATAAATGTTTAATTAAAAAAAATTCATTATATTATATCTATTACTGTAATTTATACTCTTAAATATGTGTTAGATAATGTGTTCATGTTTACGTAATATTTTTTCAATGTCTCAAAAACTACCAGAGAATTCTGAAAACCTATTCACTATAATATAGACTTTTATGTGTTTTAAAGTTCCTATTTTCGTACTTAGGTACCTAATACATGTGTCCTCGATTTTCAATCGATAGAAGCTATTGCAGGTGGCTACAGGTTTGTATAAACGGAGTATCGTCTATTATTTATGAGCTATACGAAGTATATTTACACTTATTTTCACACCCACAGTTTACACGGAAATCGTATTTATAAAAAAAATATTTTCGGTTGAATTGACCATTATTATAAAAAATATTATGTAAGCAATAGATATACGTAGCTAATACACTTGATTCTTGTTTTTAAAAGATCACATTAATTGAAATTAGTATCTACCTATTATCTAATCATTCTTATTCTTAAAACTATTACTGTGTTCGTTTTTGGTCATCTGAGCCCAACTTGATTTACAACAATTTATCGTAATCAATTATTTATTAAGCTATAAACCTATATAGTGGTACATTGGTAGGTATCTAATTAAGGTAAGTACCTTATTGTTATTTATTATTCGAATGTTAATATTTCTTATTATGCCGACCAGTATCAGCAGGTCACTATAGGTACCTAATATAAATTTTAAAATACTTTGAATAGGTTGGGTTAAGTTTAATTATATTTCATAACTCCGTATCGACCGTATCACAAGATCGTTTTTAAAACATGTCAACAAATGTTTAAAACATGGGAATATAGAATATGGGATTTTGCGGGTTTGTTCACAGATTTAAATGGACCGTAATGCGTTTGAACGAATTACTTTTTTACCCGTATAACAAAAGCAATGTGTTTGGACGAATTCCTTACACTTTACAGACTTCAGTGTATTACCAGTGCGAGTATGATACGTCCATATTTAATATTCGTCTACGGTAGTGGATATTCTATCTCACCAGCACATCACCACCGCCGACCGGCTAACAGATTATCTTTTTGTACCTACCCTATTCGACTGTTGTCGCTGCAGACGTCAATACTCACACTGTTATACAAGTATGAGATAACAATAATAATTAAAATAATAAATATAAATATAATATTAATTATAATCATATAATTTTTAAGATACTGCTTAAACAAGATATTTTTTTAATAAAAGAGATCGCTTAAACACATTAGGTATGCCGTTTTAAGATCACTCGCCCTGCAATTTTTACGAATTCGCCCAAACGCAAACCGTCATTTAAACGTATATAGGTTTTATTGACAAACAAACAAGCCTCCTGGAATTCGATCAAAATATCTTCGACTGTGCGGATAAAATTTTTATACATATTATATATATATATATATATAGACATACACACCCGTGTGTGATGTAATCTAATAATAATTTTACAAAAATCGTTAGTGTCGTGACTCTATA
The DNA here is from genome assembly GCF_020184175.1 of Aphis gossypii. Taxonomy (NCBI): domain Eukaryota; kingdom Metazoa; phylum Arthropoda; class Insecta; order Hemiptera; family Aphididae; genus Aphis; species Aphis gossypii. The sequence continues at coordinate 29,430,300 of NC_065533.1, forward strand.
CGAAACTACTATTTTGTTCGTAACGACAATCAGTAATAATAGTAATAATACGACGGCGGGACGCGGAAAAACGAGCCGGCGAGCAGGATGAGGTTTCGGCAGTTTGCGCGGCGAAACGCCGCCGAGATGCAATACGACGGTTGCGGGGGTGGGCGGGCGGGGTGCGCGCGAAAATCGCATATTATTTTTGTTTTCCCGTCCGAGCGGCGGCGGCGGCGGCGGACGAAGTGAAACGGTTGTTGTTTTAGCGAGGAAAAAAAAAGGGTCGTCCCGCACACGACCGTCATCTCGTCGTCGTCGGCGCGCGCGCGCGATCGCTCGATCCCTTTAATCGCCGCCGGAGTGTCGGACCACCTCGCCAACCCCCCCTAAGCCCCGACGACACCGGTACGCGCACCGCTTAAATTGTATTATTTTTCGCGTGTACACTGCCGACGGGACCGTATTACGTCTGCGCGGCGCGTTGTCGTCAGAGCTCAGAAGCTAGGTTAGGTACGGGATGGCGGCGGGTAGGAGAGCTAGCGGGCGGGCGACCTTCGGCGGCGCGCACCGTTTTCCGTCGTCGGGTATTTTTACTATTATTATTATTATTTATCGTTATCGTTTCAAAAAGGGAGAAAAAAAGGGGGAAAAAGAGATAAATACCCGAGCGCTCGCCGCGACGACGCTCCGAACTATAATATTATACAACGCCGCTCTACCCGACGACGACGACTATGATAATAATAAAAAAAAAAAACCATCGGTAGCGCGGATCCCTTATCTCTCCGTCTCTCTCTCGGCGTTCGACGTACATGTCGTCCGGTCGTCGTCGTCGTTGTTGTTGTTATTACTGTTATTACTATCATCATCATCATCATCATCGTTACCTCACGACGACGGTATTATTGATGTAATTATTGTTGTTGTTGTTGTTGTTGCTGTTACACATGCACGAGCGTGACGCGTCGCCGCCGCCGCGCGATCTCCGTCTTGCCGGCACGTCGTCCGTCCGACGGCGTTTCGCCCGGTGAACGTCCGGTCGCCCTGCAAGTTCGCCGGATCCGACCGCAGGCTCCCGGCACTTCCGCTGTCGTGTTGATGTCCACCGACAACCGTAGCCCGTAAGTATGATCCCTCAGTCTGTCGTGACTACTTCGGTCCCCGTACGATACGGCAGCACCGTTCATCGTATTTCGCCGTTCGCGTTTGTGTGGTCTTGATGCTTCGAACGAACCGAATGATATGTCGTCGACGACGCAAATTTTTCTGGTCAGCACTGTCCGTGTAATTCATTATTGAGTCCCAGTCGATTGTTGTAGTTGACAAGTGTCATTACTCGACATCTCCTCTGTGTAGGTTAGTCCAGTAATAGATTACAGTAATTATTTCAGTGCACAAAATATGTTAACTAAAATGTATATCCAGCATGACTCATCTTATACTTATACATACAACCAATCTTTGATTGATTCCGGTGATATTTGTTATATCCTTGGAGTCTTAAGTATGTCGAAAATCTTTCGACATCTGCACTATGAAGTTTAGCTGCTAAAACTCGTCTATAAGACTTGCTAGTGATTTCATTGATTATATTTTAAAAGTTTTTGTAATAAATCTGTTCACAAATTTTTATTTGAAAATTTTACACTTACTGATACTTCACAATAGACAACAAATAATTAAAGGAAAATGGGGTATATCTTTTCGTAAACAATTTTTAATTCTATACAGTATACCTAATGATCTCTAAAACTTTTTAAAGGTCTCCAGTCTATTCTTTCAGTTCATTAAATCAATCTTAAATTAAAATAATTAAGCAAACATTCATTATTGCTTTATGTATTTCAAATTCAAAATAATATATTAATATATAACAAATTTTAATTGTTTTATAAATTACATGAATGCATGAAACATACAATCCCTATATTAAAAAGTGAAAAATGTGATATGTGATATAAAAGTTTTATTTTTGTACTTATATACTTTTAGGTAAAACCTAGTGGCCTGCGAGTAAATCTCAAATATTAATTGGCATACATTATTTGATGTATTGTATAGTATTGTTTGTATCAGTGGTTCTCATCCGGTGTGTTGCGAGAAATGTTATTAAACACTGAAAACAGTGTTTTCGGCAAAGTTGCTGAAGTTGTTGTGGTTGTCAAGTGCGTGAGTGTGCTATGAAAATTTGTGATGTATAATAGTGTGCCGTGAACCAAAAAAGGTTGAGAACCACTGGTTTATATAGTTGTACTGTAAACAGTTAACATAAATATTTTCTTTAACCATTTTAATAAATAATTCAAAAAAAAAAAAATAATAATAATAATAAAATGGATTTTTTTTAATTAGAAATATGCTACCTACTAAATCTATAAATAATCATTATTTTCAAATATATAGCAGGTTAACTGCCATGTGTACCATATATGATACACTGTTGTATTGCCAAGCAATTAATACAATTTATTACAATGTTTGTCCAATACGCTATACCACAATAATCATAAAATAAGCTTTTTAGTTTATGCTTTTTGTATTTGAATTTTTCGCTATTTTTACTAAAACATTACTAGGAGGCCACACAAACATAACTCTTAGGGAAATCACATTTACGTGTACCCATTTTGGTGCACGGTGTAACTAATGTCAATGAATTGAATGTACCTTATATGGTACATGTGGCTCGATAATAATGTTCAGCCTTGTACCAGAAATGGTACACATAGTAACATGTTATAAACATTAAAAAAAGCCATGGCAGTTAACCTGATAGGTACTCTAAAATATAAAATATTCTGCAAAATGAGTATGTAGATTTTAAATCTAGATTTCATGAATTGAATTGAAGTCATATTTTTGTATAATTCTGATTGTGTAAAAAAAAAAAAAAGGTCAAGTCATAAAAATCCGAGCTCTACTTATTATCTAATATATATTTGGAATCTAAGCCTTTTCCCACAAGCCACCGCATAGTTTTATCTATGGCTACCTATTCCAAATGACCTTAATATTTTCTCAGCATGTATTGACTTAATATTATAGATTTGTAAATTTATTTGAGAAAAGTAATTTTATTTTTTTTTGATGATGATATTGATTGTTATGAACTATCTGTGTTTAGTGAATAGCATTAAATACAAATAAAATATCTTCTGAATTATTAAAATATGATGTATTATTTCATTATTAAAAATAACATAATAATGTATGAGTTATTTATGAATTAATTTATCTATGCATTTAAACATAACCTTTTGTAGGTAAAGTAGATGTTATTTTTTTTTATTCTTATCCATTATTTATTATTGTCACATAACACTATGATGTAAATAAATTATATTCTTGAGGCTTGAAACCTGTATACACTGTACCATACCTACCAGTTATAATACAATTGACCTTTTAATGTTCCATATTGTTTATAATAAAATACATTTTACTAGAATGTTGTTAAGAGTGTTATATTTAATTCTTTTAACTGTTTCAAGTAATTTTTAATTAATGGCAATAAATATTTCTTTTGTATAATAAATAATAATAATAAAACTGTTTCACATTCCATTTTTTGTAGCAATTTTAAGTTGATTATAATTTATATAACCATGTTGGTTCATTAGTGTTTTATACATTTTAGTGATTATGATTAACCTTCGTCATAGGGATTTAAATTAGAATAATTTATAAATAATTTTATGCATGGGTACTTATAAAGTTTTTAATTTTTAGATTTTCAATTTATAGTAATGGAAAAAGAAAACAAATGTAAAGCTTAATAATGGTTTCATACTCAGATAGTGTAACATCTAATTTAACGGCGATCGCCAATAATAATATTCAACAAACTGATCAAGCAATATTTGAAGCTGATAAGCGAGCTGTTTATAAGTAATTTTTGATTTTAATTATATGTTTATTTCTGTTTCCTAATAATATTGTTTTTCAGGCATCCACTTTTTCCTTTATTAGCATTACTTTTTGAAAGATGTGAACAAGCTACTCAATCGGCAGCAATTTCAAATTCTGAAAGTTTTAATATGGATATACAAGCATTTGTTCAACATCAAGAAAGAGATAGGAAACCCTTTTTAATTAATGATACAGAAATTGATGGGCTGGTATGTATATTCAATTGTCTTAAATACAATTTTTTAGTTAACAATAGGTATATTAAAAAAAAAAAAATGTTCAACTTTATATCACATTAAGCTTAATTTTAGTTTATACTCATTTTTATCAATAATATGAATAAAGAGACTTATATCTATTTTTAAAACATTCTTTATTTTATGCTCTTAAAATGTAGTATGATTTAATTTTATAAATCAAAACAATAACTTTTGTATATTGTTAGGTTCCTTCCTATATACTTTGAAGACATTGAAAAATATGCTTGGCGTATAACAAATACCTAGGTATTGAATAACCGCTGGTGGCTAACATGTTAAAAGTTATTTGTTTTTTTTTTCAGATGATAAAAGCTATTCAAGTACTGCGAATACATTTACTAGAACTAGAGAAAGTTCAAGAATTGTGCAAAGATTTTTGTAGTAGATACATAACATGTCTTAAAATTAAAATGCAAAGTGAAAATTTATTGCGTTCTGATTACACATCTGGTTACATAGAAAATAATAGCAGTGGTAACTCAAGTAATAGTAATTCTCCATTATGCCATTCTCCACACCATAGTCAGGTAAATATAGTTACTATCTGCGTTTAATATCATTGACTTAGGAATAAATAGATACGCCGTGGTTTATAAAAATTAGTTTACCATCCTGCCATACCATAATATACTGATTATTTCATTACAATGTTACAATGCATACAATAATTAACTAATGTGTAATTAACTAGTTGTCACATTTTTTATTTTGTGTTGCTTATCTGTTAATTTTAAATTAATGATAGTGTATTAACGATTCTTTTATCAAATAATATTTGAAAATATTTTTGTATATAATTTCCAATCAATATAAAACATATTTTTTTAAATTAATTATATATTTATAAACATATCTTTTTATTATATTTTTTTAAGCTTTTTATTTTGTAATAACAATATACATTTTTCATTTCATTTTTTAAATAAAAATATTTTCCTGATTATTTTGATACATGAAAATCAAAATTTGGATGAGTTGTAAGTATTTAAAGTTTAATTGAGTGGAGTGGAATTCTGCTCACTAGAAAAATGTTGGTCTACTACAATACTTACCTGAATTTCAAATTATTATTACTTATAAACTACTGGTTAGAATTATGGATTTTATATATTGAAATACTATAAATATTATTATATATTATTATGCTTCATAATATGAAATTAAAAATTAAAACATTTAATTGAAATACAGTTTGATTAAATCATTTATTAAAATATATTAAGTTAAGTCAATAATCATTCTAGTTAGTTTTTGTTGAGGTTATAATGATTATATATATATGCATTATTATAAATTATATATACAAAATCAATTTACGTATTATATTGTTAATAATTAGCATGTTTCAAAAATAAAGTCAAATTTAAAAAAATTATAAATCAAGTTTATTTTTGTAAAAATAAGTCATACTATTATCTTCAAAAAAAGTTAAATTATGCAAAACAATATTGAGAGCTGATTACACATTGGCGCATTAAAAAACAACACACGCTGCCAACGAACAAAAAAAAAAAAAAAAAATGAATTTAAAAATCTTTTTAAAACACCGGTTATAATAAAATATAATGGAACATTTAAAATTTGATTATTATTGAAAAATACTGTGTTAAAAATAAAATGAAATAATTTATATTATTCTTAATAAATTGAGAGAAAGTATAAAATAAATAACATTTTATCAAATCAGTTGATTTGTTGAATTTTCCATTTTATTTATCAATTAAATTTAAATACATAACAGGTAGACATTAATATTCTACTAATCGTGTTTAATCATTTCCATATTTAAATTATGGTGTGTGCAAATGTTTGTAATTAAGCATTTATTTGTGTATTACTTACAGTAAAAGTTAGTAAAATAATTCAAACCGGTCTTAAATGTGCACCTACATTTTAATAAATGTATAGGTAAATTTCTATTGTAAACTTAAAATATGCTTTTATGTATTTTATTCATTAGTTTATTATGGTACATTAGGTTTAGGTTTATAATGATGTTTGACAGGTGATATCCTCTTCAGGAGTTTCTGTGCGGCAGTCTGGAGACAACGATGCTATAAAGCCAAAAACAATAATGGATTTAAAAAACATAACCTGTCTTTTGTCAAATATACCATCTTCCACATCTATAGAAATGAAAGATGTACCTCAAGTCTCGGATGTTTCCCAGCTTGATTTGACTGTCACCAAATCTACACTTCAAAATTCTTCTTTAGAAAAAACACCATTATCAGCAATTGGTACAAACGTATTACAGAGTAATGTGTCTATTTTACATGGTAGGTAATATATATTTTTGTGTATACTTAAAAAAAACTTATTGATTTATAAACCATAAATTTTTATATTTTATCGTTTTTCAAGTATTACATTTACATTATTTTAACTTTTTTTAGTACCACTGAATAGTAGTTATTGGTTTTATATATGTATATTGTTTAATACATATGTTATACATGTGTAAAATTGGTTTTATTATTTTGATCATAATCATGAATTTATTATGTTGTATTTAGAACTTTATTAAGTAATGAAATATTTTAAGAAAACTTATTTTCACTTTTAAGGAATGAAAAATCATTTAAACAAAAACTTTTTTATTTATTGTTTGAATTAAAATTATATTAGTTATTAATTAATTATAATTTATTTATTAGTATTACCTAGTTTGTAGTTTTTAACTGTAGAAATATCCTTAGAGTAGGTAATACACATATAATAAAATGTTGAAAATATATTAGTTTAGTTACTGTTTTTGTATATATAATATATATATGTGTATATTTTAGGTTCCTTATCAGCTACTAGTGGTGGCTCTTGTGATGAAGAAGATGACTATTTTGGGAGTAAAAAGAAAAGGCAACAAAAAAGAGGGATACTCCCTAAACAAGCTACAAGTGTAATGCGCTCTTGGCTTTTTCAACATTTAATTGTAAGGATAAATAATATGTTAATATGTAAATATTATTACTCTAACACAGTTTAATATGAATTAGTCTCTATATACCAAATCACCGTATATGAGTATTATTATTTATTAATTTTTATCTTTCTGTGCACTAATACTATGTCTTCTGCATTTTAGTGATAACTAATTTTAATAAATTTAAATTTGAATTTAAAAAAAATCATTTCAATAATAAAAAGGTTTTGATTTTCAGCATCCTTATCCAACAGAAGATGAAAAAAAAATTATTGCAGCACAGACTAATTTAACATTGTTACAAGTTAATAATTGGTTTATCAATGCACGGAGACGAATATTACAACCAATGCTTGATGCTTCTACTCCTGATATTGCTGGTATTTTTGTTATTAAAATTGATAAATGTATAATCATTTTTAATTAGTAATATATATATATATATATTTTTTAAAATACAGGTGAACAAAACTTTACTCTTTCTAAAGATAAGTCTGTAATTGTTGATAATAACAAGTTTTCATGGCCTGTTGACGATATATTACAGTCTCAAAACGTCAATGGTAAATAATATTATATATATTTTAAATAAATATTTATATATGTATAAGTGACGATGGGTATTTGTGTGTTTCTTGTGTTTAAATATGATTGAGACTATATATGCATATGCAGTGAAAATAAATTTATTAGTTTTTAAACATTTTAATTTATATAAATAGTCTTATTTTTGGACAATGATGTTTTAGTAAATAATTTGCATTGTATAGTAGATTAGTAGCGGACTTATATTATAATATTAATCATATTTATTTGTTAAGAGGACATGATTGCATGTGTTGTCTTCATCTTAAATGTACTTGTGTAAATTCAGTGTACAGTATAGCCAGGTTTATAGGATGGGTGAATGATAATGGCGGAGATAGTAAAGGGAAGGGTGATGTAATCTTTTAGAACATTTTCAAACAAATTTTTTTAGTATTGTTTAAAGTTAAAATAAAACTACAGTGCCTAAATCATGTTTAAAACTTTTTTAATAGTTTAATAGTGATAATATGTTTGACAAACTATTATCACTAATAATTTATCATATAATAATTTGTTTTTTTTTTTTAAATTAATTAATTTGTTATAAAATGTTACCTACAATTAGTTAACTATAAAATATATTAAAAATATTATATAATATGTACCATCTGTTTTGTAAATGTTAATCATTATGTTTATTAATTACCATATTAGGTATATTTATAATATTTAATTGGCTTTTTTTGGTTTAAGAAGATATTAAATAAGTTTCAATAAAACTAATTTAATGACTATAAATAATTATTTTTGTTTATAATACTTTCAAATATTCAAGAGTAGACACCTAACTGTTTTTTTACCTATTTATGCTTTAATTTCCAAATAGTATTTTAATAGTATCTATTCAATTCAAATTATGGTTAAGTTTCTAAGACTATATGTTGTCTTATTAAAAACAGTTTTAAATTTATCGCCATGTGTACTTTAGATATAGTATCATTATTTTTACACATTTAACATATTAACATATTAATGACCAATATATTTATTATATTAATAGCTTTTCCAAGAGTTTTTGGAATTTTAAAACTATTATTATTATATATTATAGCTTAATAATTTAAAATTGTTTCACAATATTTTTTCAAATAATTAAAAAAATTAAAAAAATTACTTAAGAAAATTATATTTTAATAAAAATAAAAATTGACATATTTTTGTATGTCATAATATAATTAATAAAAATATTTTATTTTTAATTTTCAGAAAATTCAAATGAATCAAATTTTGGTGAAAGTGAAGCAGAAGATGAGGATGAAGAAGAAATTAGTGATATTTTTTCTCAACATAGTGTTAATGAATCAGATTAGTCACTGTTCTAAGAATAATCTCAATACATTGTGCATTGTATATGAAATAGTAATCATTTTATAGAATACTTACTATTATAATATATACGGTTAATATTAATGTTAAATCCATTTAATATGTCTCACACATTAAACAATGTGAGATAATTGACTTAAAACTTTTATAATGTAATACAAAATTAATATAATTTACTGAAAACATGCTCATATGTTTCATAAATTATATTAAATGGTTTAAGTACTTAAGTGGTTTATTAAAGAGTATTATTATCAATAAATCAACTGATGAAGTGTGTTATTATTATAAATAAATGTTCCAAGCCTTTATAAGTATTATAAGTAATAATAACTAATCGATGACTGTAAAAACATTTTGTACAAAAGTAAATTTGATTTAGAATAATTAATATTGATTGATGTTCAACTAGAATTATTGCATCATTTAATTACATTATAGAATTATAATATTAAAAAATAAAACTACAGTCCATTCCAAATGATAATATACCGGTTTGTACATTGCTCATTACTCAATTCTCCCCTTCACCATATGCGGTAAAAGCTATGAACAATTACAAGCTGCCAAACTAAATCTGGTTAAGCAACTGGTATATTTTTATTTGAAATGGACTAGATATTATAATTTCATCTATATTTCAAGATCTTGAGTCGTCCATTTATAGATTTTTAATACTAATTTTTTAACCGGATTATTATAAAGCTATATATTTTTAATATGTTCTTTTTAATTAAAACAGAACATCACTAAAAAAATAATAATACTACTTTTATGATTCCATCTATTATAATAACCATTAATAATAAAATTGCTGCAGATTTTTCCTCAACCAATATTTTAACGCTTTGAAAATAAATAACAAAACCACATTAAAAACTGTAGTGGACGGCGAATTTTTCAATTTATTAATTTGTTATCTATATTAAATATATATATATACATATAAAATTAATTCTTATTTTATAAATGTAACTGCTTGCATTGTATATTTATAACTTTTTGTTTGTTTAACTCTTTCATTATCTAATTTTAAATTTTTTTGAAAAATTGTTTGTATTCATATGTACTCAATTATTTTTAGGATTCTATGTTAACTTATTTTTTTATTCTTATTCATGTCTTATACTATACATTATTATAAACAAATTAATTATATTTTAGAAAAAGTCTGCATAATTATTATAATAAATATTATACAATATAACTTCAGTATAATATGTAATCTTTCATGAAATTTTAATGATTTTAGATTTGAAGTAACATTATAATTTTAGTAAACATTAAACAATTCTCTATAAACTAATACTTTATAAAAATATTTTGTTATTTATTTATTTATTTATTTTTTTTCATTTAAGATATTAATTTTTTACGTATATTTTATATTATATATATTTACATTTTTAAATCTTTTATAAATTATTCAAGACAAAAGATGTTTATGTGGTTTCCTTATAAAAAGTTTAATTCATAACATCATACATTTTTAAATGAAATATAATTTTTTTTTTTTTTTAATTCATCCTATATTATTTATACTTTTTTTTCATTATTGAAATAATTGTAGATAATGTAAAATCAACTATTCTATATGTATTTTATGTTTGAAATAATACCATATAAGTATGTCATCATTTAAAATTGTACTTGCTTATTGTTTTATGTGAAATAAATCATAAATTGAATAATAATATAATATAATATATGTAGTATCTAATTTAGTATAATAATTAATGGATATGCAATATATGTATCTTACAAGCTAAATTGTAATAATACATACCTAAATGTTTATTATTATTATTCATATTTATAGCATATTACCGTTTCATAGTATAATAATAAATATATAAAATTACGTATAGGTTAAAAATAAAAAGTGGTCAAGTGGGTACCGCTCAGCTGTACATTAGGTGTCATGTAGATCACTATTATGTATTATAGAAGTGTTAAATTTGAATCCAATGATAGTTATCATTGTATACGAAAAACGATTCTGAACGAAGATAATTTATCAGCCTAGGATATAATTTCCAGTGGTTGTTGAAAAAGGTGGTTTTTGTTTTAATGGCCTAAATACAGCAACATTTAAGTTCTTTCATAAATATTGTAAGCAAAACTTAGGAAAAATCTTGTATTAAATTTTCAACTCTTAGCTACTAATACAAAATTTTTTATGAATTATACCTACAAAATAATTTGCAAATATTCATGATTTTGACGAATTTTTGTCAATACTTCAAATGTTAATAAAAAAAAAAAATGTGCTTATGTATTCTTATAATTTTTGAATCACTATAAGACTAACTTATTAAGAAATCTGTATTAAATTTTCAAGTATTTTGACTCGGCCAAACAATTTTTATCGATGTTTATAAAAAAATAAAACTAAACAAAAATGAATATTTTAAATGCCTAAAAATAGCATTAAAATAAGCGAAATATTTTGAAAATTAAATCATTTAAAGAAAATACCAATTTAAATAACTAGTGAAATTTTCAAGTGTCTATGACTTATACTTTATAAATTAAGTGATAAAAGTGATTAGTTTTTAAGTTACAACCATATAAAAACATCGATTTGATCAAAAACTGGTTTTGCATAAAAAATTCCCATTTTCCGTTACTTTTTTTTGTCGTTTTTCTCTATTTTTTTAAAAACTGTTTGAAAATTCTTTCTTTTGAGTTTTGACCTCTATAATGCAGCAAGAATAATCACTTTGCCATCGGAAACCACCCCTGAAGATTGAAATTGAAGCATTATTTCGACTAGTTATGCTGTACACAGACACAAAAAAACACATCATTGTGATATCAATACATTCTCATTTTTATTAAGGGTTGGTCAAGATTTTAAAATGTTGGTCATAAAAACTATGTTTTTCTAATATGTGAATCAATTCTTCTAGTTAATTTAATAAATTTAATATGAGATAGGCTTAATCTTTTTTTGTACTTAATTCTTAGCTTAATAATAATCTTTGTGAACATGTCACCGTAAGATTTGCATTCAATATATTTTAATCAATCTAACAAATTTTTTTAGTCATTATAGATTATCAACAGGACCCCATGCTCACCGTGTTTTCTATCTTAAAAATATACTCATTTTGTTTAGTAGAACCAGTTTTGTGTGTTTAGCTTAAGGTCGCGCTCTCTCTCTCTTTCTCTCTCTGTCTTGCAGTATTCAATCTTAAGACTAGTTTGCAGCAACTTTCGTTGTTCTCTATCACTAGCTTTCTTCTTTAACTCTTGATATTAATTACAAACTTGACCTTCTATTCTCTTACTTATTTAGTACAACCTTGGTCTACCTCTATGATTTATTCCATTTATTACTCCTTTTAAGATTAGTGATAGCAGCCCATCGTGTTTTAAAATCTATTAATTAATTTCACCTTTTCTATGTACCTACATTGATTTTCTCTCAGATACCCTTTTTAAAACTTCTTCATTTATAATTCTATAAGTCCAACTTATGTTTTTCATCCTTTTGTAGTACCACATTTCAAATGCCTCTATTCTTCTCATTTTTTTCTTTTGTAGTAGTTAATGTTTCACATCCATTAACACAATGATTCCCAAACTGGGAGGCGTGTACACATTGTTGGGGAGGCGCAAGCAGTTATTACAAAATAAAATTTTCATTTAATTATTACTATTATTAATATTTTATACTAATTTATTACTATAGTATTTCACCTTAATTGATTGTTACATTTTATTATTTACTATTATATTATATATTTCATAATTATTATCATCAATAAAGAAGTTGTCATTCCGAATATTTTATATTTTATTTGTAAAGTACACCAAAAAAGGTGATCAATTTTTTTCATTTTATAGGAGGGGCGTGAGATTTTTGAAAACCAAAGGGAGGCGTAGAATAGAAGAAGTTGGGAACCACTGCATTAACTTGATGCTCCAGATGTACGTTTTAGTAGTTTCTTTCTGATGTTTAGGTCAACATTTTTTGAAGTAAAAATACTTCTTTTCTTAATAAATGCCACATTAGCTTCCCATATTTTTTTTTATAATTTTCTTTTTGAATCTCCCATCTGAGTTTATAGTGCTATTTAAATATATGAAATCTTCTATTTGTTCTATAGACTCACTATCCATTAATTTTATTCTTGTTTTTATGTTATTGTATCTATTAGGTACATACTAGGACTTTTGTCTTCTTTGTGTTCATTTTCATATGTAAATCTGTTAACTTAATGTTTCTAAAATCTTTTTAGATTTTTATCATTCTCTGTAATTATTTCAATTCGTCCACGAATCTCAGTATGTCTATTCTGGAACCATTTATCTTTATTCTAAGCTGCATCCTTTCTCTTAAAGTATCTATATTCTCTTAGTAGGCATTAAATATTAAAGGTGATAATGTACACCTTTCTTTATTTGGATTCTTTTTGAATATCTTCCATTTTTATGATTACTATTTCATTTGTATGTAGTTGATAGAGCGATTTATTTCCGTGGTTGTGACTCCAGCTCTTTTCAGCATTTTAAAAATTATTTCCCAGTTAACATTATTGAATGTCTTTTCAATATCAACAAATCCAATAAACTTCGACTTATCTTTCCGTATTATTTTTTCACTATTAATTTTAAAGCCAATATCGTTCCTCTTGAACCTATATTTTTTCTAAATCCGAATTGTTTCTCTGATAATATGTTTTCTATCTTCCTTTCCATTCTCTTATACATAATTTTTGTTAAAATTTATGAGGCATGCGATAGTAAGCTAATGGTTCGATATTTTTCACACTTTTTAGCTGATGCCTTCTTTGGCATAGAAATAAATATACTCTTTACAAAGTCGGAAGATATATTCACCGTTCTATAAATATCTTTAATGAGTTTAAATAATTTAATCACCACATTTTTCCTGCTTCCTTCCAAAGTTTGGTTTGGATTTCATCTATTCCCACCGCTTTCTTTAGTTTTAAGTCTCTTAATGCTTTGTCAAATTCTTCTCGTATTACCGGATATTCTACATACTGTTCATCTTGCCCAATATCATTTATCTTTTCTAAATCTATCAAATAGTTCTTTTTCACCGTATAGTGTTTCTATGTATTACCTCCATCTATATACAATTTTTTTCTGCTAATAAATAATTTCTCCTTCTTAGGTAATTATCTATTCCTTCACATTTGGATGTACAATGTACATACTCCGAAAAACTTTTTAATATTTTATATACTTCTTCATTCTTGCCTAATCTCATCAAAATGTCTATTACCTCGTATTTTTCTTTGATTTTTTTTTTTTTTGCTGTTTTTGATTTTCTTATAATAAAGTTTCTTCAAGTCCTATATCTCCTTTAATATTCATTAGTATTTGAGTTTTTATATTTTCTTCTCTCTTCTATTATTTCAATAATAATCTTTAACGTTATCCATTCCTTTCTAGGTAGTGTGCTTTTTGCTTCTTTCATCGTTTCATTTGCTGCATTTGTGGTAGCTTTTCTCAGGGACGTACATTTGGTGTTAATGTCCTGTTCTTTTTGTATTTTTATTTGCAGTGATGGGAAAGAACTCGTTCACATGAACGCGATCATTTGAACATGTTTATATTGTGTGAACTTCACACGAACGAGTTCAATTTACAAGAAATGAATTTGAACGTGAACTAAGTTCTTATTTATTATGTTATTAAAAGTTTTGGCTTTGCACATTGACAATTTTTAACTTTTTTATTATTGACTTTAATATGAACAATAGTACGGACAGAAAAACTAGGCGGGTGACCGTCGCTTGCCTAGTGGAAAATTTCCGCCAGTGCTTCCAAGATTACATCCCGCTAGGTATCCGAAACACAGCTGCAACAGCTATTCAACAATGCTAATAATACTTTTAGAACCTTTGGTTTACATGAAAACGGCCACCTGGTGCGCTAACCTAACCCGCCTAGTTTCGCTGGCCTCACAATAGTTTAAATAACAATAGTTTTAAGATATAACTAGTTCAACTATGAACTAAAATTTGAAGTAGTTCATATTTAATGTCTTGAACTTGAACAAGTTCATTTTTATAAAGAACTTTCCCATCACTGTTTATTTGTGTATTCTTTAAACTTTTCTTTAGTTTATTGGTTTGCCTTCGATTGGTGTTTTTTCTTCTTTTAATATTTTTGAATTTGAAATTACATTTCATCATGACCAGATTGTGGTTACTGTCTATATCTCCACCAGGATAACTCCGACTTTTTTTGACTTGGGATTAAATACATATTTAATCCCAATAAAAAGAAGTGTTTGGAGGGAGGTGTTAGGTTAGGTTTTTGTTAAGGTTGAGGTAATTGTTTTTATTTTAAAGACAAAGATAGTTGTATTCGTTTTAGATTATAATTTATTGATATGCAAGTTGGTAGTGTTTAGGTTTTTGGTGGGATAATTGCAATCCCATCAAAAAACTAACCTTTCCAACACGGTGGGATATTTTTAAGTCGTCTGTTGATTTAATTTTAGACATTTAATACGTTTTCCATTACATATAGCTAATGTATATAAATTCTTAGAAGGCTAACATAATTAAATAAAATGTAATTCATTTTTCCAAATTTTTATTTTTAAACATTTATTCTTAAAACCTAATGTTTAGTTTTCTCCTTCATGAATCGATCGATTTTTTTGATTATTATTTCATTGAATCAAATGTAGGTAATAATATTTTTAGTAAAAATATTTATAATTTCATTGCCACATAATTTATATACCTATAATCTATA
Source organism: Aphis gossypii (assembly GCF_020184175.1). Classification (NCBI taxonomy): domain Eukaryota; kingdom Metazoa; phylum Arthropoda; class Insecta; order Hemiptera; family Aphididae; genus Aphis; species Aphis gossypii. The sequence continues at coordinate 29,446,032 of NC_065533.1, forward strand.
TAATTGAACATTTTGTTACTGTTTATACTTACTGGACCTTTGAGTCAACACTATTTTCTTATTTTTATATTAATCAGTATTATCTATTTGTTATTATTATATTGTCAAACACGCAGACTATTTTCTATTATTTTTACTACCTGTGTGATTTTTTTGTTTATTATACAGTCCACTATTATTTATAATTAGCTGTGTTTATTTTATTATTAGAGTTACCCTAATCTTTATTACTTTTATATATTTAGGCAGCGCTCCAACAACGACTTTCATCAATAAAATATTAAGAATATTTGTAATAATAAAAAGCAATTTTACTCATCTTATTAAAATTTATATTCAGTTTAAACTTTAATTACATTAATCATTATTAAAATACCTATTATTATGTACAATCATTATAATTTTTATTTTTCAAACATATTTTTTGAATTTATTTCCTTTAACACAATATTATTATTTGAAATAATTATAATGTTTTTTTTGCAAATTATCCTAAAAAAAACTAAAAAAGTAAAAAAAGTAGGGGTTCCACGATAAAATTTGACATCAAAAAGGGTTCTACGGATAAAAAAGTTAAATAAATGCGAATCTGCTGGGAGACGGACTTGACAGGTTCAATACCGTAAGGATAATTCTTGCATACGAGTGTAATTGGACAAAGATCACGAACCTGGTGGAGAAGATTTTGATGTAATTCGAGGAAAAGGAGCGCAAATTACAGAGGGCAACAATCATCTAAAGTAGATTAAACACAAATTAATATAATTAAACTTTGATGTAAACCGAAGGTCAAAGTTGTAGGGATAGAGTCCCATAAATTGGTGTAACGAATAAGTGAAGGGCGTGCAAACGGGGAACTGTCCATTGCAGTCCAAGTTAATATTGTATTTTATTAAATAAGTGATAGTGGCCGGGTAGTCTCCCTTCGGTCAATGATGTTGACAAAAAAACGGTTATGACTCTACCACATCAAAACTAGGTAAAATTTTCCTGAAAATAAATATATAATGAAATCAATATGCATCAAAGAAGTTTGGTAAGAAACTAAAAGTTAAGTTGATATTAAAATTGTATATATTATGCACACAGAGAAAAAACTCCAGCATCAATTATTTTTATTGGAGATCCATTTTGTGCGAAAGTCCTTCTCATAGACATGTTATAATAAACTAAACCATAAGAACTAATTAATAAAAATAAATTTAATACTTCAATGGTTAAAAGATCTGTATTTTCATAGTTTATTTTTTATTATAATTTTTATTTCAGTGGAATTGGATCTGTCTTTAAATTACGAGCATTCCTCCGTACTCCCTTTGAATTAATCGTAATGATCAAATGCAAAGCTATGTGAGCAAACTTCAGGTATAATTTAAATTACAAATGATAGGAACGTGATTTCAATATAAAATAAATAATTCCTACAATCAAACAAATTGATACTCGAATCAAAAATTATTAATTTAGGGTTAAATCCTGACTGAGCTTGAAGCTTCCAAAAAGGCCTGTATTGTTCATCTTTTGGGAATATATGTAGTGTAAGTTGTTTCAAGGCTTTGTTTTTCTTAATACCACTCAAACAATTAATAAATTCACAAAATGGCATTTTAGAAACAACTTAAAAAAAAATAATAATAATAATAATGTGGAGACTAGAAATATATTAATGTTATCGGGTCATTTCCCCGTCAGAAATTTCTCTAGCTGTAACCACTTCCCCGTATGACATTTCCTCGTCCGATACCTTTCCCTGAACGACATGTTAATATATAAATTATGTAAGTATAATATAATGAATTTAAAATATATATTAAAATATTAATCTATAGATCACGTAAATATTATATATATAAAATATAAGATAATTAATTTAAAAAATATAATTTTTAAATATTAATCTATAATATAAAAATTTACATAAAACATTTTAATGTTGTAGTTTTAAATTATGAGCAATTCCAATTAAGTATTCATCGAGATTACGTTCGTCGTATGTGGACACTATATCTTCTATAAGTTAAGCTACATCTTTTTTTTTTTTTTTTGCTGAAAGTATTTTTCCAGCGATAAATTGGTTAAGTTTTACCTTGGTTAAATGTAGTTTTTTTTTGAAAAACCTCAAAAGTCACCATATGGTAAGACGAACAAAAAACAAAAATGCTCTATATTAACTTTCAATTTGTTATTGTAGTTTGACATTTTCACCAATAATTTTGAGTTGTTTGGTGTAAATGATCTTAAAAATAGTTTACATGTTTTTATTCCGCATAATTTAATTTATATTTATTAAGTACAGCAATTACCTTTGAGAATTTCCAATCGTTTGATTATGTGGTCATTTCCATAGTCGTATTATTCGACGGCCCTGAACTATCTAAATTAGGTTATCTTTTTGTCACACTTGTTAATGTTACCATAAACTACGAAATCATTTTTTCTATTAATTGGCTACAATTTATTATATTGATTTAAATAAAAATATGAAAATATAACAAAAAATCTTAGATAAATATTATTAAGTAATTAATTTAACAGTTTGATGAACATTTTACATAATGATGATCATAAAACCTATTTTAACTCATCTCTTTAAATCGTTACCAAGTCACGGGAGAAAAGCATGCAATACATGGAAATGGTATACTGATTACAAATTACCTTTAATTAATCTTACGGGTAGATTTTATCCACACAAAGTATCTCAAATGTGTACATCTGAAAATTTTTATCCTAGTTCGGTAAACAATAGCAGTGGGGGTATCATACAACGTTATAAACTGGGTAAAATAGCATTTTTAAAAGCCCAATACAAGATGACCATGTTACAGAGGGAACACGACCCCGAATTTAACGTCGAATCGTTCAAGAAAGGTGCTAAACAAGTAAGAATGCAATAGAGATTGACTCCGATTGTTAAAACAGGTTTTAAGGTACCTATTTAGATTTATTTAGGCAAATATAAACAAATTGAATTAAATAGGCTTATTATTATCAATAAAATTATAATTAGGCAGCACTAAAATTAAATTAAGCTTAAACATTTTTTTTCTTTGTACGATAAAAGTTGTATTTAAATTAGAAAGTTTATATAGGGCATGCCTAGCCTTAACTTTCTTATTACAAAAAAAAAAAACAATGTATTATGCATGATCGCTCAAAAACGTATTTGATCAACACAAATTCTAAAACCGTAGGTAGCATCTATAAAGTACATATTATATAAAAATATAATTTTGTTGTTGAATAGTTTTAAAACAATATTTAAATATTTTGCACATGACACTTTATAACACTGATACTATCTTAACTGTATATACAGGCGATATCTGTCATTACAAAAAGCTTAAGTGAAAATAAAAGTACAGATTCTTATCTAAGTTGGGATGCAAGTAAAGAGCTTGAAAGAATTTCGCATACGTGGAGTGAATCAGTAAGAGCAAATATTGCCTTAGAACCTTCTCAAATAAATCAATTAATTATTTTAAAAGTCACTCATATTGAAAAAACTGGTTTGTAAGATTAACTATCAAAGTATAATTCAAAAGTAAAATTAATAATTTTTTAGATGGTATTGTATATCAAATACTTACATTTGTTGCGGGGTATAAACAGTTTAGTGACTATTCACTAGAAATTCTTATTCAAGCAAGGTAATTTAAAATTTATTTAACATTATGTACCTATTTAATTTGTTTGTAATAGATGTATAGGCTTCAGAAGACTGCCATGTTTTGGTTTTAAGAGTATTTATATTTTTAATATATCTTGGTAGGTAAGGGTGTTTATAATTGTTAGTAGGGGTGAGGATATTGCTTCGTTATTTATAAAATATAAATATTTAGTCAATTAAACTCTTCAATTTACTCGTCAAAAATCATTGTAAGTTACTGAATCAACTCAAAACTGAACTCCCTCTCAATTGGAATTAACGCTGAATTATGAAGGCGTATAGTAGACATTGATGTCCGAAATTTCCTTGATTAATTAATAGGTAGTTTTAAATTTGTATCCATACAACAATAAAAAGTATAATAATAATTACAAAAAATTAAAAATTAACCCACTTAGACTTGTTTGATTGATATGTTTTTTGCAGCTATTAAATACTCGCTAGAATTAAAACTAATCATGGCTGCTAATATTCTTGTATTGTAAGAACTCGTTTGAGTATAATTTGTTGTTTGGCCACTAAGTAATTTATTGATAATTATTAAATTATTAATCAAACAAAAAAATAATAGAATTAATTTCTATCATTGCACCGTCATTTCTATAGGATTTGCAGTTATCAGATGAATTATCTGTACATTTTTCGAAAAAATAAGGAGCACATTTTTGCAAAACGTTTATAATGTCAAATCATGTCTCTAAAACTGCTTTAAATTTTAAGTGAAAAATTCAATAACCTATTTATTTATTTTTCAATTACAAAAATAGCAAATTAGAATTTATAAAAACAAGTGTTACATAAATTATATACATTATTATATGCTTTTTCGGTCGTTAGTGTTTTTTCGAATAAAATACTAGATCATTTTAATGTTATAGATTTGAAAGACTATACAGTGAATTTGAAAAACCAGAATGGATCGTCACAAATTTCACTCTTAGACGAATGGCTACTTTAACTGCATAAAATATTTTTTGTACTTTGTAACATACAAATTAATAATTAACAATCGTAATAAATTTAAAAAAATGTATATTTCAGTAAATTAAATTACTAACGTTTTATCAGTTAGTTAAATGTGTTCATTGTTAAAGTTTAATATAATATATTATTTACCTAAAGGATTAAAAAAAACTATATGTATTTACTTTTAAATCAAAAACAATAAAGTCTATCTTACATATTCTTCCAATATGTAAGTAATACGTAGGTATGTTTCTATATTATATACCGTTTATCAAGATAATATGATATGGCAGATCGCACAAAACAAGATTAGTCCACATAGATCCACATGGATGATTTTCTTAGCGGTGAGGCTACCAAAGCAGAAGCAATCAAGTTGCGCGACCGTCTATTAGAAGTAATGACTACTGCGAAGATGGTCTTTGAACGACTCAAGTGTTCTCAATATTATTATCCACACTGAAAAGGAACAAAAAAATGTATATTAAATAAACGAGTCTTTAACTAAGTTTTTATTTTAAAATTAGCTTAAAAGAAAAGCGATATGGACCTGTAACTAAATGCGATTTATTGTCGTATATCGCGCGAATTTTTGATCCACTTGGTCTAATAGGCCATATCATACCTACCTAATTCTAGTAAAATTAAAAATCAAATTCTGTGTTTGGCCCGAGTAAAATTGTATGAATCTGTTTCCAGAGATGTACAATTCGAATAGAACGTGTATAAAACAAAGTTGTTAAAATTAAACAATTTAAGTATACTTCGTCAAATTATGAAGAAGAATGAAATATACGTTATGCAAATTTATGGCTTCACAGATGCTAGTAAAAAGGCATATGGTTGTTGTCTATATTTAAAATGCTTTGAAAAGGCCTGAAATCATTATTCGAATCTGATATGCGCGAAATCCAAGGTAGCTCCAATGAAGACGGTCTCTTTACCATGCTTGGAGTTGTGCACCACTCAATTACTAAAGCACGTAGCATATAAAATAATATCAAAATTACAATTGAAATTATTGATAATAATAATAATCGCATAATTATGTTCTAAATTCAAAATTGACTGAATAAGAGCCATATCAATTTTAATAAATAATACATATTTTTTTCAAAAATTTATAAAATCATTTAAAATGAATTCTTATTGGTTACTTTTTGAATATACCTACTATGCCATCCGCCTACGGATGGTGCGATAATATCGGATTGAAATAATTGTTTGCAATCGGTGCATCAACTAGAACAACATTACGTTACTTATCTTATTTCCGATAATATTTTGTTATTAGTAGATTTAGTTTTGATTTATTTATAGTTAAAATAAATTGTTTTTGCTAGAAACATACGAGCGTCTGTTGTCGACCGTCATTTGGTCTTCACGATTTAATCCTAACAGTTGACTTATTTAGTGATTACTGATTACAATATAATATTACTTAAAATGTCTCAAAAATGTGCTAGTGGAGCCGCTAAGCGAAAGCTTAAAAAAGAGAAAGAAGAAAGTATGAAAATATTGCTAAATAAGGTAAGGCTATTGGCTATTTAAAAAATTATTATTATCCCATGTATCCTATATGTAAGAAATATTATAAAATTTAATCAGAACTAATATCAAGATCTAATGATTTTAAGCTTTTTTAAATTCACATTCATCCCAATAACTTCAGTTGATTGTGAACGATCATTTTCGATATGCAAGCATTTATTTACAGATAGTCTGCATAGTTTTACTAAAGAAAAACTTGAATATTATTCAATAATTAATTTTAACAATCAAGAATAAAAGCACATTTTGAGTTGTATATTTTATTTTATTTTTAAATAGTAATATTAATTATACATTTATTTATACGTGTTCTTATTTATACATTTTATTTATACGTGTTCTTATTTATACATTTATATTTTATTATCTTATATTTTTTTCATACTTAATATAACTTAAAATTTTTAAATATAAATTTTGTAAATGCATATTTGTTGCATATATTAATGATTTTTACTGCACATTATATGGCATATTTTTTTATACTTTTTAATGCTTATAAATCCGGGCTATTAGCCCTTCCCAAAACAGTCTCTATGTAGGTACCTACGCCAAATATTTACGATCGAAAATGGAAATATTATAATATTGATAATAATTGTTATTTGTTGACGTCGCAATGAAATATAGAACCATCACGCGACCGCGGATAACGCGACTACGCGAGACCGGTCTTCTCTCTGACACACACACACACACACACACACACACACACACACATATCTTTATTATATAATCTTTACGGGAGTATATTGGTTCAATAAGAAACAATTTTGATGATATAGAAAAAATGGCATTATCTCTTTCTAAATTCGTTTCTAAACAGTATAATTATGAAAAAAAAAGAAAAGTTATTTGTAAGTTAACTCCAAATGAAATGATTCGAATTGAAGAAGAGACAAATTTATCTGGGCAGGATAAGTTTAGAGTAGAAACATTTATAATTATAATGGATAAATTAGATATATGCCTGGTAAAAAGAATTGAACAATATACTGATTTAGATAAAAAGTTTGGCTTTCTTACTTATTTTAAATCAATGACTGAGAAGGAAATCACGGACATGCCAAAAAATCTCGGTAAAATATATCCGGACGACCTTGATTGTGAAATTTTTCCTGAAGAAATGATACATTTTTCTTAATTGGTAGATGAACAGGACGAAGAAGGAAAATATAAAATGCCATCAGCACTAAAATGTCTTCATATTATACATAATAATAAACTTAATTCAGTTTTTCCTAATGTGGAAGTAGTATACAGATTGTATTTACGAGGTGTGTTCAAAAAGTACCCGGAATTTTTATTTTAATGGTTCTGGGAGAGTCCGATTGTCAAAATTTTTTTTTTATTGTGTTGGTATACATGCCCCTAAAGTATGATAACGTTTTCAGCTATAATCACTGTTTACTTTGTCTGTGGTAGTCGCTAAGGTACGACGTGTTTTTATGTGCTCGGCGATTTTTGCTCGTTTAAACAATGGAAGAATTGAAGAGTCAAAGGATTTGTATTAAATTTTGCGTAAAAAATGATAAAGTGTAACAAAGTGTGTGAAATGTTACAAAAAGCTATGGTCAGTCTGTTATGAAAAAAACAAGTGTTTACTAGTGGTATAAGCGTTTCCAAGATGGCCGCGAAGACGTTGAAGATGACGAACGCTCCGGTCGACCTAGCACGTCAAAATCGATGAAAATGTGAAAAAAGTGGAAAAAATGGTTATGATGATCGCCGAATCACAATTAGAGAAGTTGCTGATGAAGTTGGCATATCGATTGGTTCATTTCATAACATTTTTTCAAATGTTTTGGCATGAAACGAGTGGCAGCAAAATTCATTCCAAAACTGCTGAATTTTGACCAAAAAAACAATCGCATGAACATCGCTCAGGAGCTGCTAAATGACGTCAACAACGATCCAAGTTTACTTGAAAGGGTCATAACTGGTGATGAAACATGGGTGTACGGTATGATGTCGAAACTAAAGCACAATCGTCCACCTGGAAGCATTCAACGTCACCAAGAGCGAAAAAAGCACGTCAAGTTCGATCAAATGTCAAGGTTTTGCTTACTGTTTTCTTCGATTTTAATGGCATAGTACATCAAGAGTTCTTACCACAAGGTCGTACGGTTAATAAGGAGTATTACCTTGAAGTTATGCGACGTTTGCGTGAAGCAATCCGAAAAAAACGCCCCGATTTATGGAAAAACAATTCATGGCTTTTGCACCACGATAACGCACCTGCTCATTCGTCGTTGCTTGAATACATCTCAACTTTTGTCGTTTCTGGTATAAACGGTTAAAGAGTGGTTATAGATTATTAATTACTATCACTATTATTATTGAATATTGACTAAAATGACATGATTATAATTACTGATAACAAATTAGTAATTTTAAATTAGCGATTTGCATATCTAAAGAATCTTGTAACTGCGACATGCCGAAGCCGAAAACTACGAAGTACTGAACTACGCTCGTTGCTCGTATCAGTCGTAGCTCATACAGTCCGACAGTCGTCACTCGTCAGTCATACGTGTTTGCTATAGGTATTGCAATATTGAATATTGACTATTGTATAGGTACCATTTTGCCATGTCTGTTGTGGTTAAAACTTGTTCAAAATGCCAAAGGTTGTATTTGCCTCATTTCATCCACGATTGTAATGTACTAGGTACATACCATGTTAAGAGTAAAGTATAATTATTACATTTTCAAATTAAATATTGAAGTTAAATTTAAATAATATGTTTTTATATAGCCTTGGTATGTAGGTAACAATTCAGTTAACAGACCTACTTTAAATCATAATACCATTGGCATTATTATTACACTGTTTATAATTGTAATTCAATATTTGCATTATTCAATTACATTTTTTAATATTTATAGATACTTCATTGATACCTAGCACATCACAATCGCTGAATCAAGCGAGGACAGCAATTAAGCCACAAAATATTAGGCCAAAGACTACCGAAATAGTAGATGATACAGTTAGTAATGAAACCTTATATTCTAATATTATTGGGGCAGTGCTTAAACATCCTGCTTTGTGGGACCATCGTCTACCTCTAAAGGACCGGACTGAAATTAAAAAAAGAAAATTATGGGAATTGGTCCATTTGGAGTGTAGAGGTTTGGTCCAATCTATTATCAAGCTATTTTGTATTATTATTGAATAATGGTTTGTATTTGTGTGTTCTTTTGCGTGTTTGTTGGGGTTTTTTTTTCTTAGGTAATTATGATGTAATGTCTATTATGAATAAATGGAAATATTTGAGGGATAAGTATGCAAGAGAAAAAAAAAGTTACAAACGTCCATCTGGTAGTGGCAGTACACCATTAAAAGTATGGGAGCATTTTGAGGAACTCAAGTTTCTTGAGGACATTGTAGCTATTGAACCAACGCAAGTAAATTACCTTGTTTATTTTTTCATAGGTAAATTATATTAAATGTAAATTAAAGCAAACAGTCAATACTACATATTAATATGTGACCAATGAAATACCAATTCTAAAAATATGAAGTTTTTTTTTTGTTTTTCATGATACATATTTTTTTTTAGTACTCCTTCAAACTTGACACTTGAAATTGACAAAAATAGTCCAACCATTTCAAATGCTTCGTCATCAAGAAAAAGTAAAATGTCTATGTTATTTATAGATAGATGAATTATGTAGTTATTATAATTACAATTGCCATAAATACCCATAATTATGACATATTATCTATCTTATTTTAATTTATTGATCATTATATTATTATTTGAATATCTTTATAAATCAATACTAATTGTTGTATATTAAAATGAAAAAATAATATGGTCCATATAATGCTATTAATAATTTATTAGTAATCACAATAATGAGGATGAACAATTACAATGAGATATAAGAATACTTTAGTTTGAATAGAAACCAAAAAACCAAAAATCGTAATGATCAACATTAATTAATACTATTTTACCATTAATTATTAAACTATTAAAAAATTCTACATATTGTGTGATTTTAATATAAATGTATAAATTTCAGGAAAAACGCATGATGTTATTGGTGAAGCTATTTTAAACGAATTAATATCGTCTAGGTCCAAAATACCACCACCACCACCTACAACACCCTCAGTGACTGACCCATTTTGCACCTATTTGATGGAAACAATGAAAGATTTACCTAATAATATAAAAATTCAATTGGAAGAGGACATATTAGCATTGGTGTTTGCTGCAAAAAAAAGCACTGTTCAAAAGATTAGTACAAATTTTATTTTTATTATAGATGTCTATTAATTTTCTTTTATAACTGCCTCTGTTGGTACTCTAAAGCTTCTGCACGATTAACATACATTTTTAATTTGTCCCTTATTTCTTTAGCATTTGAACTATAATGATTTGAACCTGCACGGTTTAATGGGACTAACCCTTGTAGTTCATCTGTTTGAATGTTGCTTGCACTGCATGATATGGCTTGGTTGTACATGCTTATACCTGTTAAGATAATATTATTAAATTATTATTATTATTATAATATTATTCCATAATATTTACCTGCGTCTGTTTCTAACTTTTTTATAAAGTTGTGTAAAACAATTGTTGCTTTCGTTATATTTATTATTGTTTTTTCAGAAGCTATTATTGGCTTTCTGAAAATCATAAATCGTGATGCTAGTATGCCAAAAGCATTTTCAATCGTTCGTTGTGCTCTGCTTAACCTTAATAGTTTTTTTTGGAATATTTTACTGGTATAATTTTAATATTTGATAAGTAATAATTTTTATTAAGAATATACCACCACATCTATATTAAGTGCCTCAAAAAACATATTACATAGAAAATTTACATTCAAATTTGCATCAAATTTGTTGATAATATCTACTAACATAAAATCTTTAACATTTCTCTAAAATACTATTCAATTGAAGCTAAAAAAAAAAAAACACAAAACTGGTTCTGTTAAAAGCAAATTTGGTATGTTGTACATTATTAATAAGTGGGTGTGGTGTATTCTTATAGTAAATTTACCTATAGTTGAAAATTTCTTCATCTTTTGGCATAGTAGATCTTCTACGACCAGGATATGGCCTCATCAAGTATTCGGTAAGTGGAAATGCCTCATCTCCTACTATAAAGTATGGTATTGGTCCATTCACACCATCAATATCTATGGGTTCAGGTAAGTTAATTGTTTTATTGGCAAAAGCTTTGCCCATATTACTACTCCTGAAAACCCCTCCATCGCTGCATCTTCCCGGAGCCCCAATATCGACCAGCAAAAAATTATAATTGGTGTCACACCTAGCCAACAAAACTGTACTATGCGTAACCTTATAATTGAAATGGTAAGAACCATCATTTGAAAAAGCCTGAATATGGTAAGTATTTGGTAAGTATATTTAGGTAGGATAAGAAACAAAATTAAAAGAAAAATAATTCACTTGATGAACAATATGTTTTCCATCAATTGCTGCAACACAATGTGGTAAATTCCACTTGTCTTCAAATTCTCTAGCGTTTTTTTCCAATTTAAGACAGATGGAGTAAACAAAACCTTTAAATATTTAATGCTATTTAGTATGTTGCTTAGCTATATTTCTTTTGATCATGACTCATGAATCATGTATGTTAAGTACAGTTTACATAAATACAGGTATAATTGCCTGTAGATTTGTAAATACTATAAATTCCTACATTTTTCTCAAGAACCTGCCAAATGACTGAACAGCATTCACAAATCAACTTTGATATTGTTGAATGACCCATACGGAAAGAGTACACTAAAGACATCATACTATCTCCTGAAGCCAAGTATCTAAATGGGCATATTATTTATAAATAAATAAGTTTTATTTATACGGAAGAGATAAATATAATAAATAAATAAAAATAAAAGTATTATGCAATTCATACATACCTCAATGTACATGATAATATTTCACCAACAACTAAAGTATCCTTTCTAAAATTTGGAAATCTTGTTACATGAGGACCAACTAAACAAACTAGCTCTTCAAATGTTGTTGAGCTCATGCGGATAAAATTGTGGTATAGTGCTGAGTTGCTGAGTTGTTGCTCAGACACTAAATTGCTGTAGTCGCCATAAAAAGGACGATCTTGCAGTATCGGTCGCACATGCCATCTTCTTTGAACACTAGATAACATATTTATATTAAATCAATTTAAAATGTATCAAAGACAATACATTTAGAGGTAAAAACTATCATTTTATGCAAAATTAATTTTCTTTCCTTAAGCCAATATTTAAAATAATGAGCAACTTCAAGTCGTCTACCTCCTGGATCAATTATAAGTAAGGCCTGGAGGCTGGATGTTTATGACTTGCATCTTTATATAGAACATCATAAAGAATGCTTTTCCATCCTAAGATTTGCTTTAATAACATATGAACCTATATAACCAATTATTAATTTTGATTTTAGATATTAAGGATTTTTCTTTAAATTGATTTTTTAACAACTGATAGAAAAAATAAAGATACCTAACTAGTTGTCATTATTATATTTTCTGACAATCGAAGAATTTAATTTTACCTTCTTGTTACAAAAAATACTTAAAACAACATTTTTAACTGTTAGCTAGATTAAAAATCGTTCTGAAAATCAAATTTAATAGTTCTTTTAAGATTTATTTAGGTCATAGTATAATTCAGGTGCTAAAATACAGTGTCTCAAGGGACACTCAGTGTGTTGTGTCCACTGAATACCAAAGTGTGTAAATAAAAAATACAAATAAAAGTATTCAGAATACGTATTTGAATAATTTTTTAAAAAAGTATTTAAAATAGTATTCGAACACAAAAAAAAATATACAAATACTTTTATTCATTTACTTTACTAGGCTGCCCCCCTAACTACGGTTAAGGCCCCAATAGGTTTTATTTTTGCTATAAAAAACCGTCAAAGCCAAAAGTAACTGTTCAATTATAAAGTGTGTAATGTGTCCCCTGAAATCAGATATATTTTAGTCCCTGGACTATATTTTTTAGATTCTGAACGGAGTTAAGAATGTATTGATTTTACAATGATTTTTTTTAGATTCTGAACGAAGTGATGAATGTATTGATTTTACAATGATGTGTGTTTTTTTTTTTTTTTATTATTTTTTTTTTTTGTGTCTGTCACCACGTTTTGGAGCAGTAAAAGTGCTCCGATTTTAAAAAGTGGACCCTGTTTTGGATAGGAAAGTGAATGTAGTTTGTACTTTGAGGGTCAAAAGTAAAAAATTTCCAATAGTTTTCAAAAGCGCCGGGAAAAACCAAAAAAATTGACGGAAAAACGGGAATTTTTATGCAAACCATTTTCGATAAAACCAGTTTTCGACCAAATCGATTTTTTTTATGGTTGTAATTCACAAACTAATCACTGAAAATACTTGAAATTTTCACCAAATGTTAATGTCAGTAGTATCCGTATATAGTTAAATTTTCAAAAAATTTTGACTTTTTTTGAGCTATTTAAAGACCATTGAAATTTTCGATTTTTTTGAGAAATTTTTTTTAAAGTGTCGATAAAAAATTTTTGGATGACCAAAAAGTTTTGAAAATTTAATACAAGGTTCCTTATAAGTTGTTTTTAATGTAGCTAAAAAAAATTAAAAATCGTTAGTCACAATTTTTTTTTTATAAGCGTTTATAGTTCAAATTTTTACAAAATCTGTCGAAAACGCGAAAATTTGCAAGTAATTTTGAAGTTGAAAAATCATAAAATTTTTTTCTTTTATAACTAAGTTTTGAAAATTTGGTACAAGGTTCTCCATACATTTTTCTTCAAATATCTGTAAAAAAAACTCTACCGGATTCAGACAAAAAATTTTTATGAGTGTTTGAATTTTAAATTTTTATGAAATTGCGTAACGATAACGATTTATCCTCAAACGATTTTAAATATTTGTTATTATTCAAAAAGTATAAGTCGTAGATAGTTGAAAATTTTACCAATTATTAAGATTCGCGTTTTCTTTACGTGATTTAAATTTCAAAATATTTTGACTTTTTTTGAGCTATTTATAGACAACTGAAATTTTCAATTTTTCTGAAAAAATATTTTTGATGTGTCGATAAAATTTTTTTGGCCCTATCAAAATACTTGAAAATTTAATACAAAGTTCCTCATAAGTTATTCTTATAGTGATTAAAAAATTATAAGAATACATAGGCACAAATTTTTTTTATTAGCATTTGAAGTTCAAATATTGACAAAAATTCGTCAAAACTATGAATACTTGCAAATTATTTTGTAGGTATATTTCATAAAATTTTTTGTATAAGTAGCTAAGAGTTGAAAATTTAATACAAGGTTTTTCATAAGTTTAGCTTACAATTATTATAAAATAACTTAAATGTTGTTGTATTTAGGCCATTAAAACATAAACCACCTTTTTCACCAACCACTAGAAATTATATCCTAGGCTGACAAATCATCTTCGTTCAGAATCGTTTTTCGTATACAATTATAACTATCATTGGATTCAAATTAAACACTCCTATAATATATAATAATGATCCATACGGTACCTAATGTACAGCAGAGCGGTACCCACTTGCCCGCTTTTTTATATTTTTAGAGCATTTTTTCGTTTTTTTTTAAGTCAAATTTCATTGATGCTGAAAACTTGAAAGATGCACTCTCATTAAACTTACGTTTTTTGTATTTGGCATCTGTGCCACACATACAGCAACACAACTTTTCTTCTATGTAATGCCATTTCATGGTTATATATTTCATTTTGACGTTTCATTTTTAATCACTTTTAAGTAATTTTAAAAACGTTTTGAAAATGATTTTTGTAATATAAATTAATATATGATGGTCCTGAAAAGGACCGTCTTATAATATAATACAACTAAATAATATTATACACAATTACGTGATCTTTCGTATTGAAAATTTTACTAATTAGCACAGGTTAAAACAGTAGTCATCGTCACTTACAATTTTAATCAGTAATAATGACAGTCATGAATTATATTATTTACTAGTACGCAGTCTATTTATTTATTTTTTAAAAAGAACGGGCTCTATGGGAAACCAGATACCAAGGTAAGTAATATGGTGGTAACATTGTAACATTTGTAACCATAGTTACCATGTCCACTTCTTCACATCGCACGACACGACACACGACGTAACTGTGAATGCGCCTTAAATCATAATTCGGCGTATAAGCGTTCATTTATCGGCCTTCATAGGACATATAGCGCCCCCAGTGGTGATGACTATCTGTAGTAAAATTTTCAATCAAGTTTTCAAACAAGTGATGACACCTTATTAATACAACTTGCTCTAGACGCACAGTGTCACCACCATACTCATCCATATACACTTATGTCGTCGAAGCCGAACTTGCCACCTATTTTGTCACATTGTTTCAAAATATTATAAAAAACATAAGAAATAAACAAAAATAACATAATAATATGTGTATACAAATACCCACAGAAATACAAAAAATCACAGTTGAAGTTTTTATCGTTTTTAGATTATAATAAATTTATTATGGTAGTTTTACACTGAACTGTATACTATAGAACGTGCATTGAGAAAAAAACCATAACACCATAGTTGGCCGTCATAATATGCAGTCTTATTGTGAAATAAACAATTTATCTTCTTAATTATCAGTGCAAATATTTTGCAATAATGTTACCGCTTAATTTTAAAATAACCTATAATAATAAATTTGTAGAAATGACTTATTCTTTTACAAAAATAAAGTTCCTGAAAGTTAAACTCTTTTATTGGTATTTGTATCATTGTTCAATCTCCATTCTACTTTGTCATATTTTGATAAAATATAGTACTTACTACTTTATAGTATTTGAATTGTATATTTTTTTTGCACTTGTAATTTCTTATGGTAAATAGTACAGTAACATAAAGTACATTATTTATATTTTATATTACATTTGTTACATAAATTATATTATTTCTATTACATTAATTTTTACATGCATTACATTTTTTATATATATTGTATTATTTTGTTGCCACAATTGTGGTCCGAAAGTGTTGTGTACCTCGTTGCAATCAAAAACATTTTAAAGGCTTGGGTTTGTTCAACTAAGTGCTTCAATTGTAGCGTGCCACGTACCAGCAACTGCAGAGTTGTAGTTGAAGAGATATTTGAAATAATTTAAACGCTGATGAAATATTTTCTAAGTGTTTTTATTACAAAATTATTTCTAAGTTCAAATAATTAATTAAATTAAACTGTGAAAAATATATAAGTCCAGGAGACATAAATATAAGACTGGGTGACGTGAAGGTGCTCGCTCTACCTTTGGTAAATCACGTCTGAAAAGTGCCTATCTGGGACTCCTTATATATTGTCGAATCTGACTGTGTCCTCAAAAAATTATGTGAATAAACGCAAGCTAATACAATATTCACAATAGTTTCTTCAATTTTAACCTCCATTGGCTTGCGGAAAACTCTAAAAACTGATGAAAGCAAGCCAAAAGCATTTTCTATATACGCCGTGCCCTAGAAAATCTATAGTTAAACACTCTCTTAGGAGATTTTTTACTTAAATCCGTTGTATATGGTTTCATGATATTTTCTGATAAAGAAAATGCGTTCTCCCTATTTAAATAAAGTGGGAAGTTCGGAATTATAGATGGAACTGCTCCTGCTTTAAATTTTATTGACTAATCTATCATTTAAGATAGTCTCGTCAAAAAGTAGAACATCATTCTCTTCAAAATTCAATTCTCACACATAACACCTTTCTGTGAGCATTTTATCTTTTATAGGTATAGCTCTAAGCTCTGTATTCTAAATATCAAAATATGTAACAAATAATTAAATAGGTAGCAAAAGATAATCATATTCATACATAATGTTAAGATATATATATATATTATTATATATATATATATATATATATATATATATATATTAATTTAGGTGCTTTAAATACACTTATTTTTTTATCCAATTTTGTTTTGTTGTACCTATGACATAATTTCAAATAATTTTTATTACCTTTTATTTTGTATGTTTATTTAAATATACCTAATAGTTATAATCATAAAACTACAGTAATTTGTACTTTTGTATTTTTGTTCCTACATCCTTACACATTAAAAACAACAAAAACAATTTAATTAAAAAATAAAAGTTAATTTAAAACACCCAAAGTAAAAAAAAAACAAAACATCTTGACCTTATTTATGAATAATCGTTTTCTTATTTAATTATTAGTTACATAAGCACCGAAACATAGTAATAATAAAGAATCGTACCAAACGATTACAATTATTGCAACAATTACAATAATTACGATTACATAAATCGAGAAATTTCTAGAATTATAATAAAAACATATGAGACGTGCAAAATATGTACAGTAAGATTTCGTATTTGATACGAAAAAACAAAATCGGTTTTTATCCACGTATTGGCCGCAGCGCTAGTGTCGTCGATGCGCATTCTGTCGAAACGTTCACAGTTTCACACTCCATGTATCGTCGGCTGCGGTTATTTTACATTTATCATTGACCGATATTAGTGGTTAGTTTCATTACGTGCTTTTTCCGA
Organism: Aphis gossypii; assembly: GCF_020184175.1. Lineage (NCBI taxonomy): Eukaryota > Metazoa > Arthropoda > Insecta > Hemiptera > Aphididae > Aphis > Aphis gossypii. The sequence continues at coordinate 29,463,776 of NC_065533.1, forward strand.
CGCTGTCGATGAGCTAAGTCAATACTGCTACTGCAATAACGTGCATTTTTACGGAGCACTCGTTGACCATCTTCGTTATTCACGTGTTTTAGAAATAAATTCGTTTGTGGTAAAATGAACATTAAAATTTGTCGACAGCATTCTCTGTGACGTTGCTGTATACCTGACGATTTTTTTTTGGGTACCCAGAATGACTATTGTCGCAAAATGCGTACTAATTTACGACCGTCGTGCACGACGATAGACGATTGATAGACCAATTATTATTGTTGGAATATATGTACGATAAACAAAAAAATTACGGTCGATGCATTAATGCTGTGTTATTTTGTTTTTGGACGCCACTGACGTTTAAAAATGTCAATTAATCATTATCGGTCCACAACTGTCGATTGATATTGTGAATAGTTTGTTACGTCATGTTAAATATGCTTGTCAACTAGGTACCTACCTGCAATAGCTGTATTTTTCGCTCAGTACAACTTTAAAATATACGAGCGTCATGACATAAAAATATTATTTATTATTACCATAGGTAGGTACCGGGTAATTTGACGGAAACCATCGTAAACATTAATGTATGTGTTACAGTGTAACTGTTATTTATACACCTCGTACAAGTATAATTGAAGTATTTATTTCTTTAATTTGGTCCTCGTTAACGTTTACTTTGAGTTAAGTGAACACTACAGTTTCTTTTGTTAAAATAAAATTTTATTGTCATACAATAACGTGCAAATAACGTACTGTTGTTTTCCAAAGAACAGATATAGTTAAAGTTTTTAACTTTTATAAAAGTTATTTACTTCATAATAACAAAATTAAAACTAAATAAAATATAATTATTCAGTCCTTATGAAAAAGATGAAATACTTACAGTCACGAAATCGTGGAGCGATCGGGTTGATTGGAGGGTTGTGGAGCTTTACTTTTCGCTACTACACAACCTTTAACCATACCGACAATTATTGTAGATCTCATTTTTAGAAGGTCTGGTTCTATTTTTTCTCCGAGCAAAATACGAAAATTTTATATAATCGTAGAAATATGTTTATTTAAACGAAAAGTTTACAACTGAACACACGTCAGTTTGGTGTCAACTACAGATTTTTTTTAAATATATAGGTGTAATAGTATAATATACTTAATAAATTATTTTAAAATGGGATGTGATCCAGAGATCATAAAGCGTCAACCAACTATTTGATACATTTTGAGGACATATAACTATCACATTCTCTGTAGAATAATGGTAAACGAGCATCCAGTTTTAAACAATAAATTCCTTCATCCTTGGCGATTGCTTCGGAAATCATGGTCTTCCCACAGCCATGAGGTCCATGAAACAATATTCATAAACATAGGTATAATAAAATTGAAAATTGAACTAATAAATATTCAATCAAAAATATACCTTTTGGCGAGTTTGCTATTATGTTTTTTCATGTGCTGGAATTATCAAATTTTTTCTTATATCATCTTGTTATGGGCTACGAGATATCTATAAGATATCTACGAGATTACAAGGCTAAGTTAGTATGACCATGCCTCGTGTCAAGGGTAATGCGGATGCTACTATGACCATGACACGTGTCGGGATAGTAAGCGCACCAATAATTATAGTGCACTAATGATGCATTTGAGATGTTATTGCACATTCTCACATTTCTCAAAAAAAACCAAAGCTATCAACAACTGAGCACTTTCACGTCACTCAGCCACTTATTTATTTGTTACATGTATATTGTTTATATGCAATAAAAACATATTACGTTATTAAGTTTAACTTTCATTCAAATTAACCATTTGGATTCAAATCTGATACTGGCACGCAACAATCTATAACATGGCTAAGTCCTCCAATTTTCTCATAGGAAACAGAAATTTCCATTGAATCGACCAAGTTGCTGGCAATCATCAATTCACGCAGTGGCGGAACTATACTATCTTATATCATCTATAACATGGCTAAGTCCTCCAATTTTCTCATAGGAAACAGAAATTTCCATCGAATCGACCAAAATGCTGGCAATCATCAACTCACGCAGTGGCGGAACTACATACGATTGATGACGTGGTTTTTCGCGGGCCTCATCGCTAAAGGGTCTTTCCAGCAAAATTCTGTACTGTTTAAAAAAAATTTCAGTTCAAGTAAATAAAATCATTGAATATTGAAATAATTTAGAGAGTACTCATAACTGAACGTGTATACGGATTATCCGATGACAACACGATGCTATTTGATATTCAGACTACTATTAGTAATTAATGTGAATAATAATAGATATTATTAGATATTATACGAGTGTCTAATATTATTATGTTTAGATAGTATGTCTTATCGCAGGCATACGACGACGATACGCCTTAACTCGAATATTAGAGCACATAATAATATCTAGTATACTAAAGAGTATATTTTGTAGAATACTGGGGGTTTCCCTATGCTATGTTTTAATATTAAAAAAAACAACCATAAATAATTTTTTCCATTTCATTCCAACGATTTAATGAGACAGTCGTATTACTAGGTGTTTACTCCGTTTACGGTAAGTAGTTATAAATTTATTTTGTACTGATACACAATATTAAATTGTGATTCGTATATAATCATTGTTGGTCATTGGTGTACGTAAACACTAGAATTAAACAATTTGATATTAAAACTAATGGCTTTGAACATTTTCCATTACGTCTCAACGAAGTATAATATATAAATATTTATGACGTCTTAAACAAAATATTATTTGATTATAATTTAGGCAGCTACGTATTTTAAATAAAATTAAATAACTTTATAATTTTTAAAATTTTTTTCTAAAAAATACATTAATTTTATTAAATATATTTTGTAGTCCTAAATCAACAATTTTATGATTATACCATGTACGCAAATCATCACGTTACATTATATTGTTGTGGACAAGATTGCTACTTCTTATAATATTATACATTTTAATATTTTACTCATATTTTCAGTGGCTTCTTTTTGAACATTTTTCCTTGAATCAAATTTATTATTTTTATACTATACCTACCCTTAAACAATGTTTTTCTCTGCATTCTAACAGTGAATTTACAGGTTGTTACTTTAGTGATTAAATAATGGGTATTTTATATTTTCATTGGTATATACAATTAATCATAGAAGACTTGTATTACCCTTATACCAGTTATACCTCATAGTTATATCCTCATATAAAATTGTCCGCCCATTAATATTTTTGTGAATCAAGTGATTCAAATATACCTAACTCTTTCGAGGCACCACTGCATATTTTTATTATGTTATTTGTTATATTACTCATAAACTCATATAACCACAAAATAGCCTTATGCATTATTGTTTTTATCTGCTGAGGCAATATTGATTTATAAAATATAATATAATTTAATAAATATAGAAATAAAAATAAATTGTTTTAAGTATTATATTATTATAATTTTAGTGTTGTACAATTTGAAATTAAAAATTTTATCTAATAATGAACGATCCAAAGAAAAGGTTTGAAAGTGGAGCGAGTAAACGAAAATGTAAAGCAGAGGAAGAGAGAAAAACTAAATTGTTACCGTCTATTTCAAAGTTTTTTACCAAAAAGCTCGAAATTGAAAATCCTAGTCCTTGTCTTTCGAATTCATTTTCTGTACAAGATATTCCATTAACTCCCTCACCGTCTTCTCCCGTCAGTATTATCTTACATGAATTACCATCCAGTCCATTGTCTTCTTCAGTCACCACTATTGCAAATGAAACATCATCTTGTTACTCACCTTTATTGACCAACGAAATTTTAGAGGAAATACCATCCAGCTCCTTATCTTTTTCTCCAAATGGCAATATTTCAAATTTAGATTTTTTCACTAAGCTTTCAACATTACCAAATCCTACTGATATTGGCCATTTTAACCATTTAACGTTATCGGACGAGTTGAAAAAGTTCATAGTTGAATACGGACAATGCCAACCCAAAGGACCATTTTATAGGTATTCAGATTCTTCAAATAATCGTGTGTCTAATTTAACGTTCAATGAAAAATATTATTATACTGGGTTATCAGTGTCAGGTGGAAAGACGATTAGACAATGGTTATGTTATTCAATTATTCGTCAAGTAGCATATTGCCAGCCATGTACTTTGTTCGGGAATCGATTAAAAAACAAACAAGCACCATGGATTGATGGTTTTTATGATTGGGATCACATAACAATTCCTATTAACCAGTTCTACATTTCATCTTGTGTCGTGTAATGCTTATAATATGTATTCTAAAAATGTAAGTATTGACAGTCAATTAAAAAAACAAAACGATTCTGAAGCTGAATATTGGACCGCAGTTTTATCACGTATAATAGATGTAACTATTACACTAGGTGGCCAAAATTTGTCTTTCAGAAGTCACAGAGAAGTTGCAGACTTAAATAATCCTGGAAATGTTATGGCTATAATAAAACTTCTAGCTAAATATGACCCAATATTGGCTACACTTCTAGAAAAACCAAAGGGAAGAATAAAGTATCTTAGCCCTCAAATTCAAAATCAAATAATTACATTAGTTGAAAGCGGAATAAAAAAAATATAATATCTGATATTTCTTCTGCTCCATTTTTTCCTTAATTCTAGATTCAACACAAGATGTTAGCAAGGTTGACCAAGTTTCAACGATATATCGGTACGTACATATAGAAAAAGATGAACTCGGGATTCCTAAAGGTATTGAAATAAAAGAAGATTTCATTGGATTTTCTGAAGTAGGAGGTACGGGTGAAGCAATGGAAGAGCAGACTATTGAAATATTTAAAGAGAATGGTCTTGATATTGATAAACTCAGAGGAATTGGATTAGACGGTGTAGCAAGTATGAGTGGCAAACATAATGGTTTCCAGGCTCGACTTCGGAAACGACAAAAGAAAGCCAAATATGATCACTGTGCGTCGCATAATTAAAACTTGGTGGTAAACGATTCTGTTAAAAATATTCCGGAAATTAGACAGTTTTTTGAGATGTTAGAATCTTTGTATTTTTTTTTTGGAAACAGTATTCTTCGATGGGCTAAGTTGAAAAAAGAAAGCAGTGATATGTCTAGGTCGCTTAAAAGGCTGTGCCCTATACGATGGTCGTCTAGAGTTGATTGTTTAATATCACTTAATCATATGTACCCAGACGTTATGAAAGTTTTAAACAATATTACGTTGACTGGGCGTAACAAGGATGAACAAAACGATGCCTTCACACTCAAAAAATATTTCGAAAGCTATGAAACAATTATTGTAATCCTTTTGATGTGTAAAATATTGTCAAACATTAATTTAGCATCCAAAATACTTCAATCACCCGGAGCTGATATAGGAAAGGCTGTTGATTTGATACAAAACACAATAGAAAATATTGGGAAAATCCGTGATAACTTTAAAATTTTGATAGAGGAAGCAAATTGTACAAACTCGAGTTTTCTTGTAAACGATTGAGGAAAGTAAAAATAATAATACACATACACAAGGACGCGGTCGTATAATATATATTATTTACAGGATATAGTGTTATACTTATACATTATAACTTTTTAATCCATCAAAATATGTTTATATATATTATATACTATTATAGTATTATACATATTCGTATACCCATTCAAAAAAATATTGACTGGGAGCTAGAGACCAATTGTCCGTTTACCATTTTTGTCTGCCATAATACATTGCACAAGAAAAAGGTAGGGTTATACGGTAAGCTGGTTGGTTGAATTAATATAATTTACATATCATTGATGTAATATTATTTGAAAAATATTAAAAATGCATTTGCACAATTTTTTTGTCATAATAACTTCTAATGAAAATAATAAAATAGGTACTTAAGAAATATTATAATAATCAATAAATTTTATTTAATAAATTTTTGATTATACTAAGAATATGTATAGATTGTAGATTACATCAAATAAATAATAATACAAAAAAAAAACATAAAAAAAATACATTTTAAACAAATTAACCTAACAATATATTAGGTCATTTTTGGCTGGCAGTTAATTGATTTTTTGGTTCTATTTCTTAAAACAGATCTGTATTAATATTACTTGAAAGCTTGGTACATAATATTATAAATAATATTGCTTACACTTTCATTTTTTCGGTTCAATTATTTTTTCGGAGATTGTATGTTTTGGTTATCTTTTTATAAAAATAACAGTAATAAGATTATTTCATTGCTAAATTCTTAGGATCATTTTTAGACACAAATCGGATTTAGGGTTGGAACACATTAAGAATTGAAAAGAATCAAATTAATGAAGTGTAGGATTATAATCATATATAAAAAGGTTAAGATTAGAAATGTATGCAATTGTTAAAAATATATTTTTTTACCTGTACAATTTTCCTCCTTTTTTTTTGGGAAACACGATCTAGGGAAAAAATTGTTATTAAATAATTATTAGAAAAAAATATATGAAAAACTTCTTTTTCACTTTCATCTTCCTTCTCAGGTCTTTGTACAAGCAAAATATTATTGGCACTCTCAAGGTCCTCTACATTTTCCGAGCTATTGAAATACATAAGAGTATAAATAATAATATCAAAAAAGTGTATATAATATAGAAATCATTTTTTAAAATTATTACCCAGAAGGTGAATCATGCCTGGTGTCTTTCATAAAATTCTCATTAGATTTATTTATCCAGGGAAAAAAATTTAAATCAAATAACTATAAAAAAAGTATATGAAAAACTTCTTACTTCTTCACTTTCATCTTTCTTCTCAGGTCTTTGTACAAGCATAATATTATTGGCACTCTCAAGGTCCTCTACATTTTCCGAGCTACTGAAATACATTAGAGTATAAATAATAATATCAAAAAAGTGTATATAATATAGAAATCATTTTTTCAAATTATTACCCAGAAGGTGAATCATCCCTGGTGTCTTGCATACAATTCTCATAAAATTTATTTATCTAGGGAAAACATTTAAATCAAATAAATAGAAATTATAAAAAAATGTATATGAAAAACTTCATACATTTTCTTCTTCTTCATCATCGTCACTAGAATATATTATACCATAAGCCGCTCTTTCAGCCTTTCTTCTTCTTATTTTTGATATTTCATCATCATCACTATCAACAATTGTTGGATACTTCCAAGAGGTGTCAGATCTTGGGCTTAGATTCGAAGAAAAATCATTGTCACTGTCTGAATCTCCGTCTTCGCAAGGTTTCGAACTTCCTTCACGCATGGGAAATTTCTGTCTCTTAATCTACAAACCAATAAATTTATGAAAGTTATATTTGTTTAGTAAGTTTGTATATTTTGACCATAGTAATACCATTGTCCTTTTTGGTGTCTTTTTCTTTTTTATTTCCCCGTCAGATGGGTTTCTGACTCCGGTGGCAAGAATATTTTCAATTATATTTATCGTATATTTGCACGGATTAAATGTATTATCATAGTTGAAAACATCAACCCAATCATTATATTGAATTTTATAATTTGGGTAAGCAAATTTCAAGCCACAAGGTCTTTTTTTGAACCCAGTAACTGGATTTGGGAACAGGACCTAGTAAAGAACATTTGAATATTTAATTCAAAATATATTGTATATAAATAATTAAAACAAAATACATTTACTCTGTTTATTGTGTGTTTTGAGCGTAACCACGCATCTATAGTTTTCTTTACTTCTTTTTGGACTCAGTTGGTACCAAATATAACATCAGAAATGCAGTTAACTAGTTTTGATCTTTGGCGATCTAATTCGTTTAAATATTTTGTTATATCAGTAGAATCAATTGTAGTAATTTCTTTTTTTAGATGTCTTGATGCATATTCATGTACTATGGTAGCAACTATTTTTTTGAAATGCATAGAATTTTTCTTGGACGAGATTTGTTCCTCTTGTGTTAAAATTCTACCTGGATTAGCTGCCGCCATGATCCTGACAAAATTAAAAATGATTTCGATGATATTATGACCTAGTACCATTTCCATAACTTAATCAACATTATTTATTAATTGTATATTTATTAATTTTTCATTATAGTAAACTAGTAGGCTTTCGTGTTAACGTGTTTCTCTAGTTGGTTAGACCTAGAGTTGACCATCTACAATTAATACCACTATAAAATAATATCGGTTATCGGAGACTTGATGCTGAACAGAAAATAAAAATGCGTTTTTTTAGAAACGAAATTGCAGTATGAAATATATTGAATTACAATATGTTGTAAAATAATATGTCGTATGCCGTATTATAGAACGTATTTGAGTTATTATAAACTAAAATATATGAGAAAATGATTGGGATCCCGACTAGCATTCTAATATTTTTATTATTTAGTATAGGTACTTACAGAAGTCGCCGTGTCTTGAATGCTGCAAAGCAAATGAAATGGCGTTTGTTTAGACATTGGAGGTTAATACGAATACGAAATGGCAGTGTGAAATATATTGAATTACTAAATATCGTATAATAATATATAGTACGTTGTGTATGCCGTATTATAAAAAGTTAAATCGATAAAAACTACCTCAAACAGTGTTACCACAAATAGGGAATATAAGGATTTATATTATCTGCAATTCCAGATCCCTCGAATAAGCACAAATGTGTGACGTTACATTGTCTATTGATAACACCGACGGTTCAAAACATAGACATAATAGAATGGACTGCGCTTTCCTATGTTCACAACACGGGAATCAGTCAGCCTACATTGAGCGAGAGAGATAGACACAGATTTGTGAGCATTCATGGAATACAAATTAAATTTCATGGAATAAACAGTAAAGCGGAAATATTTAAAGTAGACTTAATTCAGAATCATAGGCATTAGGCATAGACCTATTTACAAAGTTTGTTAATAGGTCTATGGCATTAGGCATTATTAGGGCAGATGACTCGTAGCATATTTGCATCAGTCATCAGGGGCGTAATTAAGGGGAAGATTAGGGGGATAGGATCCCCCAACATTTTTTTTGACTGATAACATTTGATGAAAGTAATGGTTAACTATACCATTCAAATTCAAACTATACTCTCATTCCAAAGCAAACAATTTTGTTTACCTTGATTAATAAATTGTAGTTTAAAATATATACCTATAATTAATTAGATGTATTATGCTGAGTTGTTGCAGATCACAGATTTGTCAGATTTAATTAAATTAATTATACTTGTATTTCTGGTTCTTAAAATAAGACATGCGGGTTTTTATCGTGAACATATTCGCGCCAATGCACAATAGATTCCTGAATAGTGATTAGTGAACCATACTTTTTTCTATAAATAATTTTCTTTGATTATATAATATTAGCCGTATGCGAGTTCGTATTTAATCGTTTATACTTAATTGTCACCGTCAGTTTGTCTTTGTCACTAGAAGCCAGTTAGTTAATACCAAACAGTAAATCTTAATAATTGTTATAGGTACACATTATTAATATGAAATATTTTTATTATTGTTCCTTTTTATTATTCAAACGTGAAGTTATACTATGGACAAAAAAGGGAAAACACTCGCTTTTTATTTTGTCAAAAAAAAAAAAAACAATTCATGTAATAAAATTATAATTAATGATTATACCAAGGTAAGAATGACTAAATGATACTCAATAATTTTTTTTCTAATTTCTTGAATGTGATTATTACTTATTAGATTAATAATTAAATCCAATAATTGATTAGGAACTTGAGATTCTTATTTATATTTATTTTTTTAAATTTGAAATAAACATACGTATGTGATTATATTATTATACAAACAACATAATAGGTATTACCAGAGGTATTACAATTCAAACTTAAATAATCCAAATTACAAACTTAATAGAACAAAATACTTAACATATTATTCAGAATAAGGTATAAACAAAATCATTAACAATATAGTACAGGTATTTGACCCAAAGTCCATAAAACAAAATGCTTACAATATTATTGGAAATAAACAATAAAAAAAACTTATATTATTATATTATTCACAAAACAATAAAAACTTATGTAGACACTTAAAAATAATAATTTCTTACTGACCTTTGAAGTGAATAGTTTTAGTTAGATGAGATCGAATTCTTTCAGTAGGTTGACTAAGAGTTTTATTGTGATGATGCAAGCGTAATGTAAAATATGTCTTAAAAATTAATGTAACTATAAACTATTTGTAATAGGTGATTGTCTAAGGGAGACTGATCAAGTATATGTAACGAAAGACTTGAAAATAAGGTAGATATCTGAATTTTCGATGAAGCTTTTATTGTTAAATAAGAAATTATATCTTTCTTACATTTAATTTCATTTTGGTGGTTTTTAAAAATTGTTTCTGATAATTTACATAGCTTTACAACATCTGTTGAAGGTTTAATTAGGCCACCTTGATTTTTTATATTCAACAAAAAATTATTTGATGAATCACTCAAAGGTGCTTTTACACATTCATTACAATTTATTTTAGTTTTTAGTTTTTTCACAACAGGCTATACATATATTCCACTATATCCGTGACACACATATCAATTTTGTCAACATCAAAATTATTTAAAACATTTTTAAGGCCGTTCTTTATGTCATCAAAATTATTATCTACATCATCACTTTCACCATCTTCATAACAAAGTATGCCTATAAATGAATTAGGTTTTTGTTTTATCTTGGTTGAACCGATTGATAGTATTGGTGTTAGATCTATATTCATACAATTAGCACCTTCAGAGCAAGTCATGATTTCTGTATGTATTATTAATCGTTTGTAAGCAGCTTCGAATTGAGCAGCAGTAGGATTGTTAGAAAATCCACCCCTAGCCCTCCCTGCGGAGAAAAACATCTCCAAGTGATCTTGTGAGAGCTTATAAGTAAGCAAGTACTCCAAGTGACCATCTTCAAACATATCTGCCTGATTTAAGATATGAGATATACTTCTTAAACATAGTATAAGTCCAACAAATCCTGTTTTTCGTGAAGACTGAACCAAAGGTATTAATTTATTTTGTTTAACATCTTTACACTTCAAATTTTGCAAATATGATATTGACGATTGTATAAAAGTTTGAATATTTGTATTATCGGAAAGTTTTAATGGCTTTTTATATTCTGCTTTACTTAGGTAATTTCGGGTGTTTAAAAAATCAAAAATGTTGTTGATATTGATACAGAAAGAGATAGTTGCAGCACAGTTGTTAAAATCTATAAGTTTTAAATTATTTTTACAGTAGGTCATTGCATCAACCACACTTTGGCTAAATGTCTGTGCAGCTAACCTCACCTTCATCTTTTCTTTAAAATAATTGATGTGTCTGTTTCTAATTTTTGTAGCAAAATGGAGCCCAAGACCATCTTGTATTGCTACAAGTTTTTCAAAATATTGCCATTTTATTGGGTTTTCATTTTCATCGTATAACTGTTTCCAGTCCCCAAGAGCATTTCTGCATAACTTCAGCATGTGAGCTGCATCTAAGAATATATGCACATTATCATTGTTGACTGGATGTTTGAAAAATGTAGAATCTGAATCAGCTGAAAGGTTTGCACCTAAACAGCGAGCCATTGAGAAGTTTGCAGCAGTTCCATCAAATGTGAGTGTTCTAATAGAAGCACCAGTATCATTAAGTTTGGTCAAACACATATTAACTAAATTTGCCTTTTCTAGGGCAGACATTCCATTGATTAGAAAATAGGCAACAGGAACTTTCCAACGTGAATTTATAGCCACTACTATAAATACTAGCTCTTCTTTTGCCTTTGGTAAGCCATCAAAGTCTTCTGTATCTAAACCTAAATTAACATACCCTTGAATTCTATCATTATTGAAATGTAAATCTTCTTTAATAAACATTTCATCCATTAATAATGCACATATTAATTTTTTTCCTTTGGTTTTCATCAATTCATCAACCTTAATTTTTATGGCGTTTATAGACTCTGCTGTAAAACCCGGTTTGCCATCAATTGAAGAATACCAACCTCTTAATGTACTCGGATGAGGCAAAATTTTGAAAGTTTTACGTAAATACTCGTAGGCTGCTGGTGAATAAAAATTTAATGTCAGGGCAAAGGAACGGATTTCTGGAGGAATAGTTCTTGAAGTTTTCAGTTTTAATTGTCTCATTAATATTTGAAACTCTACACTAGGGACAGTTTCCTAAAAATAAATAAACAAAACCAGACTCAAGTATGTAATTATATTGTATATTTAACACAAAATAATATAGTATAATATATGATATAATAATATGTATTATACTGATAAAAAAGTCTAATATTATAGACATTTTTATTATTTATAATATATAATAGATATTTATTTTTTATATTATTATTGTTTTGTTTGTTGGATAATGTGAGACACGAGTATTCTTAAATTGTAACATTATACATACATATAGTCTAATACAATTGAAAATATCGTAAAAAAAGCCACATTTTTCCTTTAATAATGAAATAATTTAAAGTCTAGTTTTTTCAATTTTTAAATACACTTAAAGACCATAATATTTTGAAATGTTTTGTACCACTTGTCTTAAGGATTGTGCTATAGCAATACAAACTTCAAAGTTAACAGTATCTTATGGCGATAAAATCTTCTATTTGTATCTAAATAAAAATTCAAACTTATTTTACAATTTATTGAATAAGTTTGAATTTTGATTTAGATACATACAGAAGATTTTATCGCCATAAGATAATCCATAAGTGGTACAAAATATCTAAAATTTAGATTAGAAAATAGGTTGAGCATATTTGGTGAATTCCCCTATATAATTAATGATAAGAACCCACCTTAAGCATTGTAAAGCAATTATCCGATATTTTATTTTTATCCTTCAAATGCTCAATTAACTCTTCAATATTTTTTATTTTATTTCTTAAATATAAGTTATCATTTCTCAATATTTTATTTTTCCTTTTTAATATTTTAACTTTGTCTTGGCTGGCTATCCAATATTTTTTTCGGCTACTTGGTGTTGTTATTTCCGATTCAGATTTAAAGTCCCCAAAAACACATTTTCTTTTTCTAAAAAAAAAAAAAAAATTATTTATTTGATCATATAGAATTCTACATTTCATACTATTATAATATTATTTACCTCGGTCTTTTAACAGGTGTCAATAGTAAGTCTTGACTAACCATATTATTTACATCTAAATCAACAACTTCAATTTCATTTTCAGAAGCTATCAAAGAAGTACCAGCTGTTAAAGAAGTACCAGCTACAAATAATAAACAAAATAATTTTTAAAATTACTATAGGTAATATTATTTGTTGACATTATGAAGTACATAATTTATGATTTACTGTTTACATAATATGAAATCATCTAATGAACGGAAACTAATTTTAATTTTATAAACTTACATGCATTTTCATAATCTTCATTTAAATTAATGCCAAAAGTAACACAGGTTGGAAAAATACTTGGTACTGATGATTTTTTTAAAATTTGTTTGGTCCCAGCAATGTTTAAAGTATAATCTGTTTGTGCAAAATGATTACCACATATAACAGTATTTACAGATTTATACTTAAACTTAGGATCAAAGTCTTGTATAATGTTAATCCACTTCTTAAGATCTAAAGTTTCCTTGGGAAATCTATGAAAAATATGTATAATAAATAAAATTATTTTTCTAATTTTTGTCTTTAGTAATGATACAGCATACAGTGCCGACACTAGATACTTTGGACCATAAAGCAACTATTATTTGGGAAGACCCTCTACAAAATCCATTTGTAAACAGACATTGTTAAACATTTGAGACCTCATTAATCTCATAATAGTTATAAATTTAAATGCAACTGAAAATATCTTGGGTACCTGTGAAATCTTGGACCTCCTTTTACAACTCTGGTTTTACACCCAACCACACAACAAGTATTAACCATAGTTATTTGTTTAATGTTTTTTATGAATAACAATTTTTGGAAACCCAGGAACTATAAATTTACTGTCTAGTTAAGTAGTCTGTATTAACTTTTAAGTAGAAACTAGAAAGCTAATAGTTAAGTAATATTTTAAAAAGTATTTTGATAAGAATGCTATCATTCTGTTATCATGGTGGAAAAATGGTTTTATCACAATGTTGGCTGAAGTTATCTCTCTCTAACCGCAGTCCATTCTATTATGTCTATGGTTCAAAACAAACTGTTATCACGGTTCATTCCATAAGAAATACATGGGTCGAAAAACTTGTTTGAAAAAAATTGGTTTTAAACTTCTACCTTAAACAACTACTGTGTCCTCTACTAACCTGTCTGGGAAAACAGCTCAGCTACGCACATGAGGAAAATTCAAATTTTCCAAAATAAAAATCACTATAAGTTTGTAAAAAAAACTTTTTTTTCAGGTGCTGTGGTTTTTATGAAAAATAATTTTTGAGAGCACTTGGTCTTATTACAAATAGTATTGGTATTGATTACACGTCTATTGACTCGGTGTATATGCAACTGAAAAATGATTGCCGGCAGCAAGGTAATGTTTCATTATTCTACTTAGGTACCTAAAATATAGTTATTTTTATTTTTTTTTTTTACTTAAGGTACATTAAACAGTGAGATTCCAAGTGGGAAACAAATGGTGATGATAGCATGCAGATTAAGGGGTTACAACCTTATAATGGTTAAAAAGTAAAAATGTGATGTATTCCATAGAGTGTCGCTAAAAGTCACACCAGAATTGCTAAACTATGCATTAGATACACAAAATAATTCTGATGTTAAATTTTAACAATAAACTAAAATAACACTGTAAAAATATTATTTAACTAGTTAAGTCTTTGATTCTATTTATATCTGTGATTGAAAATACACAGTTATATGATTATAAATAATATATTTATTTATAATATGTTATATACTTTGCTCATTTACACTTTATGTTGTTGATATTGAGAGGCTCTATTTTCGTGTCGTTTTATCATTTTTTTAATGTATATAAAAAAATTTTTGATAACTTTATAAGATATTTTTGCATGCTAAGAAACTATTCTACACGACACATAGATACCTAGTAGTATGTAAAAAAAAAAAAAATGTTTTGTCAAGATGCAATTAAAAAATTGATAATTGTTTCTAATAGAAAATGAAAAAAATATATTTACAGAATAACCACAAGGCAGTACCTTAAATCATGTTTAAATTACTTTTCATTAAAGAATGCCCGGTTTAATTTAATTTTTAGTAGCTAGTCTTGTTACAATAACTTGTAAAATATTTGCTTCTGCCTCAGCAGCAGCAGAAGCAGCTTTAGCTTTATGCTTTTCAGCCCTGGCTATTGCTGCTTCTGCCGCTGCTGAAGCAGCTTTTGCTTTTGCAGCTGCTGCAGTTGCCGCATCTTGTGTAGTGGCTGCTGCTGCTGGCTTAAACCAGCCGTTAGCATTCTTGTGGCCCCTTCTTGAGCAATATGGACATTCTAGAAAAACAAAAGAATTGAAATTAAAACTTATCCATGATAAAATGTTAATTGGTTTTTTAATACAATTGTAGATGGCCTACATTTCTGCAAAGGGGCATTTAAAATAAGATGTTATAATATACGAAGAGTAATTTAACTAGATAATAAAATAACATCTGACTAACTGTTTAAATTATAATAAGCATGAAATATAAAATCAATAATTTTAGGTGAAAGTAAAACAAAGTGAACGTATAGAGTTTAAGTACAAATGAAAATGTTGAATATATTATTTTGCTATAAACAGTGATAGGTATTATTACTTTATAAGGTAATTATAAAGACGTTATAAAAAAAGTTTATGGTTATGAGTTCTAACCAATAAAGTACTTAAGAAGTGAAATAAATAAGTAACTAAGTTTAAAGAAATGTATATACATACTACATAGTCATTATTAATGTGGTGTATTACTTTAATTAGTTTAATATGTGTAAGGTTTGATACACCTGGATATAACATTTATGTAGAAAGAACTCAACTATAAAAACTAATTAGTAGGTAATAACTATACTTACTGTTTCTGTTGTACTGGCCATTGCGGCCTCCACGACCTCCACGACCACGGCCCTTTCTTCCGCCTCCGCCACCGTTTCCATAGTTATATAATTTATAGTGGACATCTAAACATAAATACAAATAGTTAAATTATAGGTATAAAGTGTATAAGTATTAAATGAGACAAAGTTATTTTAACCTTTTGGCAGACGCTAGTCATACTTTATACAACAAAATGCTTTTCATACATATTTAATTAATGAAAGATAAATAAATAAATTCGATTTTTATGTACCAAAATACTCAAAAAATTATTCTGTTTTGGAATATGAAATTAAAAATCTATGTTGTCATTCAAAAAAGTAAAAAACTTAAAAAATTCTAAGGATAAAAAATATTAAAAAATATAATTTTTTTTAAAAAAATTATGTTTTTTTAACAATTTGAAACTATGTAAAAAAATATTTTCAAAAACATGAATACTTTTGGAAATAATGAGTGTTTTACGCTTAATCAATCATCCTGTATATTTAAAGACATATTGTTTAAATTAAAAAAAAGTCGGCAAGTGGGTACCGCTGTGCTGTACATTAGGGGGTGGGGTTCACCTCGGACTAGGGTAGGTTAAATTTGAATGCAATGATAGGTAAAATCATTGTATACGAAAAACGATTCTGAACGGAGATGATTTGTCCGTCTAGGATAAATTATATTTAAATATTGCCATACTTTCTAATTTGAAACAAATATTTTATTTTTCAATTAGGACGCATTTGTAAAAGGCATGGTTAATCAATTTTTCTAAAAACATTGCATGTAGTTATCATAATTCATAATACCTTATATTATCATGGATATGTTTGAGGATAAATCGTTATCGTTACGCGATTTCATAAAAAATTAAAACTCAAACGTTCAAAACATTTTTCCTATAATGACGCTTCAAATTTTCTCTATAGCTTTTTGAAGCAAAACTTATGGAAAACTTAGTGTTGGATTTTTTCCGACACTTCAAAAAATAAATTCGCATAAAAACCGATAAATTTCAGTGGTCTATAAATAACTCAAAAAAAGTCAACATTTTTTGAAAATTTAACTGTATATAGATAACACTAACATAAATAATATTTGGTGAAAATTTCAAGTATTTACAGTGATTAGTTTTTATGGTTAAGTATATAGTTTCTTTTAAAAAGAAGAATGTGAACGTGAGCCTAAATGTGGCTATTCAAAAATAATAATTGATTATTATGTAATACAATTATTAAATGTATTTAAAATTGAACTTGGGAATAAAGATAAGTAAAATATAAAATATATAAAATATTAGAGGTAGTCATCAATATTGTACTTACATTTATGTTGTGTTTAAACTTAAAGGTCTGACGACTGACGACCGTACTGCTGGATCGCAAAATACAGAATGACACGGCCACCGGGTGGCGGCTATCGGCTCTATTTCAATATTTTCAACGGCTATGCGGCAAAATACATTTTTAGCGCTTTGCCTCAGACGAGTATGACGTATCCTAGCGGCGAACGTTCGCACTCAATTTTGACAAATTCCCGAGTTCATGACCCGTATAAATGTGGTTTAATTTAATTTGCTAGCTGTTTTTAAATTATTTTACCGATTTCCGGCCGTCGCTTATTACTTGTAAATTAATAATTATATCATGGCCTTATAATAGGTTATATACAGTGTTTGGATTAAATAAGTATTTTTTTATCTAGATAAAGATAAAGATGATGCAACTCAAAAGTATCTAAATAGAGATGAAAGATGACAAAACTCATATTCATCTAGATAAAGGGATAAAAAAAAGATAATTTTTTTTAATAATTTTAAAATAGGTGTACCATAATCTGACTTAACAATATAGTTTTTAGATTCTGAACGGAGTGATGAATGTATTGATTTTACAATGATGTGTGTTTTTTTTTTGTGTCTGTCGACAACATTTGGAGCAGTAAAAATGCTTCGATTTTTGACTTCAGCCCCTCTTTGAAAAGGAAATTAAATGTAGTTGGTACTTTGGGGGGTCAAAAGTTAAAAATTTTCAATATTTTTTAAATGAATCGGGAAAAACCCTAAAAAGATGAGGGAAAAACGGGATTTTTTACGTAAAACCAGTTTTCGTCAAAATCGAATTTTTTATTTTGATATAACTCAAAAACTAATCGATTTAAATACTTGAAATTTTCACACTTTAACTTTAGGCATTTTGTATAATAAATAGAACGCGTTTGGATTTATTAGTATATCCATAGGCGTGTTTACGGCGGCAGCCTAGGGTGCCTGGGCTGCCCCTACAATTTTAGACAGTCGCAGGTCAACCGAGTTTTAAGCCAGATATGGGTTACAACTTTTATTTAAAAAAAAAAAATTCTTTTACCTATGCATTATTATAATAAATTACTGTTTACTTATTAAGATATGTTCGTCAAAATAAAACCTATCTTTATTTTGTTAATAACATGTATTGTCGAAGTGATTTCCTGACTTCAAAAAACCTAATAGATACTTTAAAGACTTAAGACAGAGGATGGCACAGTTCGCAACTGTTATTGTAAATTATTGTTGTTTTAATTTGTAGCTAGGTGGTGTAATTCTGGGCTATATAGATGAATAATATATCTAGAGTTAAATTTAAACTTTAAAGGTACTGAAAATACTGTAGAGTATTAATTGAAAATAGATATTAGTACAGACATTTTTTTAGATTACATAAATATTTGATTGAGATGGGGATTTAAAAAAATACGGCCTTTGGTGTACAGGGAGGATTTTTTTGGTTCATTATGGTAGCGCCATCCATTACTCATGCCTATGAGTATATTCCGAGTTCTTAGGTGTAATTATTGGCTTATAATTTTAATAAAAGTCCTAAATAGGTAATAAGGTAATTAATATATTATTATACATTTATAAAATAATGCATAGAGTCTAGTTTGAAGACTAGTTGAAATGATAATTTTTTTTAATTTTTTAATTTTTAGTTAGTTAATTTTCTAATTAACTTAATAACCAATAATTCATATGTTATAAATTAAAATATTAATAACTCATATCTATTTAAAAATTATAAACTATAAATTAATAAATATCTTTCATATCTTTGTATTATAAAATGAAATGTGTATATGGGGGTGTGGATACGTGGAGTACAACAAGGTATAGGTAGGTATCAGAATTGAATCTACTCAATAATATAGTTAAGTATACAAAATTGCGTATATACCATAGACATAGAGTAAGAATAAACATAACCATTATTTTTGTTTTTAGATATTTTAAATGCAATAAGTATAAGACACAGTCACATTTTTATCCATGAGTGGTAAAATGATAATTAGATGTAACTATTGTGATTTGTGATAGTAAAATCACGTAATATAAAATCCAAACAACTATAATAGATAATATCCGCAATGAATTAAATCAATGGGTCGCAGCGAAAATACAATTTTGAAAAATGGTAATAGGAAAAAATGTCCAAGGAAAAAAGAACAAGGAAAAAAAGATAACGGAAAAAAGAAAATTTTTTTTAAAATTGGGATATATAAAAAAGAATAAATATAGTAATTGATTATGAAGTTTAAAAATGATTATTTATTTACATTTACACTAAAAATATATCAAATTATTATTATTAATCATTTATCAATTAATGATAATATCATTATAATTTTACAGGAGTCAGAATAAATAAATATTAGAGTAAATAGTATACAAATATATTGTACATAAATATATCAATATAATATTTAAAAATATACTGTTATGGGCTACGAGATATCTATAAGATATCTACGAGACTACAAGGCTAAGTTAGTATGACCATGCCTCGTGTCAAGGGTAATGCGGATGCTACTATGACCATGACACGTGTCGGGATAGTAAGCGCACCAATAATTACAGTACACTAATGATGCATTTGAGATGTTATTGCACATTCTCAAATTCGTGTCCGAATTTGCAACAACAACAACAAGGACACCTGGTTTTACCCAGAAGGCGAAAACACGACGTAAACAAGAGACGCACCACAATATATAAGGGAGCCCGAAGACCAGCAACGGCAGATGTACCAAAGCTATCAACAACAGAGCACTTTCACGTCACTCAGCCACTTATTTAATTTGTTACATGTATTTTGTTTGTATGCAATAAAACATATTACGTTATTAAGTTTAACTTTCATTCAAATTAACCATTTGGATTCAAATCTGATACTGGCACGCAACAATTTGGCGCAGTCGGTAGGATTCCCTTTTCAAGGAGGCAAACTGTCAAACGCTACCATCAACAAGGAAGATTGTGCACTCTTCCTCGTTGATAACTCCAGAAGAGAAGACCATTCAATTCAACGTTGCAGAAAGTATCAGACAGGATGACAACATCAACGAACGTCGCATTATTGTGAGTGAATAGTTAATTAAATTATTACACGGATATATGTTACAAAAATATAAAACCTAAGAAATATCATTTAAGTAACTGAATATATTTAAGTAGGTCGTAAAAAAACTATTTAGGAATTTTTTTTTTTGATTATTAAAGGGCAATTGATTTATTTGAATTATTATTGAGAAATATTGAGTTATTATATTATTATTGAGGGCATATTGAGTTATTTGAGTTATTATTGAATTATTTATATTATTTTGAGGGCATATTGTTGAATTATTGAGATTATTATTGAGAATTATTATTGAGGGCATATTGTTGAATTTTTGAGATTATTATTGAGAATTATTTTTGAGGGCATATTGTTGAATTATTGGGATTATTATTGAGAATTATTAAAGGGCATATATTATTGAGATTTATTATTGAGTTATATTATTATAGTTGATTGTAAAACGTATCAAATGAGTGTGAAAGCAATTTATGGAGAACACAGGTACATCTCCTTTGGAAGTAGCTAATCCATCGAATAAGACGTCTTTAGAAACTCCAGATTTGAGTTTAGAAGTATTAAATAAAACCCAACAGTTGATTGATTTGGGAAGCCCTAGTAGAAGCCCTAGCCCTAGTAAAAGCCCTAGCCCTATTGAAAGCCCTAAAGAACGCCCTAGTTTATTTAGAAACTCAAGTGAACGCCAGAGCGCGAAAATAAAACACAGCTTAGAGAGAAGTTTAAGTTTAGACAATAAAAAGGTTACACGTAGCAAGGTTACGGACGATTTTGAACATACTGAGTTAACGTTCGGGAGAAAACCGCGTGTAAAGAAAATGGTTACCATAAAATTAGAGGAAGCATTTAAGCTTATACCTATGTGTACGGGAGAAGACGATATCTATCCGTTCATAAATGCATGTGATATGGCAGTAAATTTGGTTGAAGAAAAATGCGCACCGACTTTAGTTAAATATATAACAACTAGGTTATCCGGTAGAGCATTAGAAATGATAAAATATAAAAATGTTGCTAAATGGGTATACATTAAGAGTTATTTATCGGATGCTTTTGAAGATACGACAACTGCTTCAAGTTTGCAGATACAATTAAATTCCATTAAGATGCGTCATGGTGAAGACGTCAATGATTATTGTCATAGAGTAGAAAAATTGTATTATAAATTATGTAATGCGTGTACACTTAATATTTTTATAAAAGGATTAATAAGTCCTATAAGAACAATTGTAAAGGCACGAAATCCTAAAACATTAGAGGTAGCTAAGCAATTGGCAAAAGCAGAAGAAGTAGAATATAATTCAGAAAGAGAAAATAACGGATACAGGAACGATTTTAATAAAGGCAATTATAATGCTTCACGACAAAATAATAATAATTTCCAACGTGTGAATAATACAAGAAATAATAATACGAATAGTCGTAATAGGAATTTCCAACCAAATAACTTTAGTAAACCGAGTTATCAAGGACGGACAAATAATTACACTCAGCAAAATAATTTTAATAGACCACCTATTAAATGCTATAACTGTAATGGTAATCACTATGCAGCTCAATGTAGAAATAAACCTGCAAGTAATAATAATCGTCCATCTAATCGGAATAGTTTTACTCAACCACCAACAAATTATAACGCACGCGCAACCACATGTGCATATTGTAACGAAGTGGCCATGATATAAGTGCATGTTATAAAAAACGTAATAATGAAAGTAGGAACCACAATTCGGGAAACGTGAACGTGTCGGGCGAGGACCGTGGTACTCGTTCGATAAACCAATAATCGGGGAGGAAATGCACAATGTTACCACATCGTCGCTGCTTTAGAAAACAATCACATAACATGTATATCACCTGCGAGCAAAACAAACGAGTTAAATTTATTAATAGATACAGGTAGTCAGGTAAATATACTTAAAATAAATTGTTTACAAGGACAACTAAATATAGATGAAACACAAAAAATTAATTTAAGAGGCATTCATAAGGAGTTAATACAAACAATAGACAAGATAAAAATACCAGTTATAATAAATAACAAGAATATAGACATAGAATTTTATGTAGTGGGAATGTTATTTCCTATACCCAGGACGGTATATTAGGACATGAATTTTTACTAAAAAACAAGTAATGGTGGACGTAGCCAAAAATAGGTTAATTATTCAAGATGATGAAGCAACTTTGCACGAAGAACATTGCGGTTCTGTTGTTTTTAAATTGCAACCACGTACGGAAACCGTCGTAGAAATAGCAATAGCTGATCCAGTCGTGGAAAGTAAAAGTATATACATACACAAACAACAAATTACAAATGACGTATATTGCAGTAGTACGGTGTCTACTGTGAATAAAGGGAAAGCAATAGTTAGTATGTTGAATATATCTGAGGAGATAAAAGACATAGATGTAACCGATATAAATAAGATAAATTATGATAGTGAATATGAGATATATACGGTAGAAACAAAAAATAATTATAATAACGCGTTTGAGACAAATAATAAGAACCGATCATATGGATGAGAATGAGAAAAAATCTATTTATAAAATATGCGAGAAGTATAATAACATATTTCATATGGAAGGGGACATGCTAACCTTCACCAACGCGGGAACTCATATAATAAGATTAAAAAACGACCAACCGCCTATATACCGAAGACCTTATAGACTTCCTCATGCACAACAAGATGAGATAAATACGCAAATTAAGAAAC
Source organism: Aphis gossypii (assembly GCF_020184175.1). NCBI lineage: Eukaryota > Metazoa > Arthropoda > Insecta > Hemiptera > Aphididae > Aphis > Aphis gossypii. The sequence goes on from NC_065533.1 coordinate 29,486,857, forward strand.
TTGAGGATAACGATATTATTGAAAGTTCAAGGAGTCCTTGGAACTCTCCTCTTTTACTGGTGCGAAAGAAAATTGACAATTCAGGTAAACAAAAGTTTAGAATAGTGGTAGACTTTAGAGCATTAAATGAAGTCACCATAAATGAATTCCATCCTCTGCCTAATATTACAGAAATATTGGACCAGTTAGGACAATGTCAATTATTTTCTGTTCTCGATCTTTCTAGTGGGTTTTATCAAATCAAATTAGAAAAAGAATCACGAGAATTAACAGCCTTTTCAACCAATCAAGGTCATTGGCATTTTAAACGCATGATTCAAGGCATGAAAACTAGTCTTGGAACTTTTCAAAGAGTTATGAACTCAGCTTTAGCTGGTTTAATAGGAATAAAATGTTTAGTTTATTTAGACGACATAATTGTTTACGGGAAAAATTTGTATGATCATAATGAGAAGTTAGTAGAAGTATTTGAGCGATTACAAATTAACAATTTGAAGTTACAACCAGATAAATGTGAATTTTTAAAACATGAATGTGTATATTTGGGACACGTAATATCAGAAAATGGAATTAAACCTGATGAAAAGAAAGTGAAATCTGTGTTAGAATTTCCAAAACCAACTAATGTAAAAGATATAAAATCATTTTTAGGTTTAAGTGGGTATTATAGGAAATTTATAAATTCATATAGTGCAATTGCGAAACCTTTAACAAATCTTTTAAAGAAAGACATTCAATTTTTATGGAGTGATGAATGTCAAAAATCATTCGATAAATTGAAATCAGCTTTATGTTCTGAACCAATACTTAAATATCCAGACTTCACTAAGACTTTCATATTAACTACGGACGCGAGTAATAAAGCACTAGGGGCAATATTATCTCAGGGAGAAATAGGTCAAGACTTACCAATCTCTTATGCGTCACGCACGTTGAATAAAAGTGAAAATAATTATTCCACAACCGAGTTAGAATGTCTAGCTATAATTTTTGGGGTAAAACAGTTTAGACCATATTTATATGGAAGGAAATTTATAATACTTAGTGATCATCGCCCTTTGACGTGGCTTTTCAACTTAAAAAATCCATTATCAAAGTTAGCACGTTGTCGAATACAACTTGAAGAATATGATTATGAGATACGATATAAACCTGGGGTGCAAAATTCTAACGTAGATGCGTTAAGTCGTATGTATTCGATACAAGAAATTAAAAACGAGTCGTACGAGGAATTTCTTGGGAAAATGGAAACACAGTTAATTACTAATAGCAATGTAAAAGAAGCTATAGGTACACTTTTGGAGTCGCCAGTAGAGTATCATATAGTGACAGAAATAGCGAAGCAATATAATTTAACATCAGGAATAAATTACGAAATAAAACGTAAGTTTGGAATTACTTCATTTTTACCAGTTAGTAAAGTGATAGGCGATACGCCGTATGTAGTACAGAATGACCGGTATATAATATTTCTAGTAACGAAAAATAAAGATCGTCAGAGGTCAACGTACGAGAATATGTATATAGCATTAGTGAACTTGAAACAGTTTTGTGAGGAAAATAATTTAGACAAAATAGCAATGAATAAACTAGGTATGAATGATGATTTACAGTGGGAAAAAGTAACGTCAATGTTAAGATACATATTTCGTAACACTAAGATCGAAATTATGGTATGTGCGAACGTAGAATATACGGAAGAAGAGAAAGTAACTATATTAAAGCAGTTTCACGATTCTAAACTAGGAGGTCATTTAGGTGTTAATAAAACTATTAAACGTATACAGAAGCAATTTAGATGGAAGGGTATGAAAGATGATGTTAAAAAGTACGTAAAAAATTGTACATCGTGTCAAGTAAATAAAATTTCAAATCGGCATGTAAAGCAACCAATGGCTATTACATCAACAAGTTCAAAACCATTTGAAAAAATATTTTTAGATATTGTAGGTCCATTACCAACGACCTTGTCTAGTAATAATTATATTTTAACAATGCAAGATGACTTATCTAAATACACGCTAGGAGTGCCAATACCTAATCATCAGGCAAACACGGTCGCGGAAGCTTTTGTTATACATTTCGTGTGTGTACATGGAATACCGGGAACGATATTGACAGATCAGGGAACGGATTTCCTTAGCAAAACATTTACGGAAGTTTGCAAACTGTTAAAAATAAATAAAGTTAATACTAGTCCTTTTAGACCACAGACAAATGGAGGTCTCGAAAGATCACATAGAACTTTGGCCGAGTACTTAAGACATTATGTGGATAAGAATTTAAATAATTGGGATCATTTGTTGCCATATGCATTTTTTGTATATAATTCAACGGTACATACATCAACTAATTTTCAACCATACGCGTTAGTGTATGGGCGTACGTTAGAAATACCAATTAAATTAAAATCCGAGCCAGAGCCACAATATAATTATGATGATTATTTATATGATTTGAAACAGAGTATGCAAGTGTCGCATAAATTAGCGAGAGAGAAGTAATAGAACACAAAGTAAAAAGTAAGGACCGATATGACAAAAATGAGAATCCTGTAAATATACACGTGAAAGATTTAGTACTTTTAAAAGATAACGCACATAAAAACAAACTTAATTTACTATGGTTAGGACCATATGAAGTAATTGAAGTAATAGGAGATGAAAATATAGTTATACAACGTGGCCGACGAGGCATTACCGTACATAAAAATAATGTAAAACGGTATTATAATGATAAAGCAAATGATTAATTAAAATATATAGTATAAATGAATAGATTAAGGGAGTTTGTAAAAAAAAAAAATAATAATTAATGATATGTAATAAACTAACAAACCATATAACTAATGTTATTAAGTAGTACTATAATGAAGATATAATTTTACTTTTAGATTGGTGATGATGGTTGGACTTAACAGTGCTAATGAAATAAATTCATCGGAATATTATACATATGTACCCTATGAACAATCCAAGGTTTTTTATTATGAAAATTTAGGCCCCACTAAGGTGATAGGAGCAGAGTATAAACTGGTTACGTATTTTTCACTTAAGGAATATAATACAAAGTACGACTTATTAGGTTTGAAAATGAAAAATATAACAAATATATGCACTGACAAACGTCATATAGATTTGTGTGGGAAATATCAAATAGTAATAACTGATTTATATGATGAAATAACTAATCAAAAAGAACGATTGTATATGTCATTAGGAGGTAGAGTTAATCAAACCGATGTATATCAAGAAAATAAACGGTACAAAAGGGGATTAATAAACTTTGTGGGTAACGCAATGTATACATTATTTGGTGTATGTGATGATAAATGTGCAAAGAAAACTAGAGAAGCAATCAAACAAACAGAAGAAACAGGAGCTAATATTTTACATATAGTGAAATCGCAAACAACGGTAGTAAAAACAGCAGTTAAAAAGATTGCTAGTTCACTAAATCAAACAGAGGCACTATATAAAGAATATCAACTAAAGAACAAAAATTACATGAGAGAATGATGCAATTACAGAATGTAACTGATGACGTATTAGATTTATTAATGGCTGACGAAGTCCATAATCTATACACTATAAAACTAATCAGTATGCGTATGAAACCTCAACGTTGGAACAGATAATAACAGCTGCAAGAGAGGGGTTAATACATCCAAGTCTTATGACACCACAAGAACTTGCATCAACATTGAAAACAGCAGAACGAACAATTAAAAAACAATATGCCATACCTATGGGAACAGAAGCGTCAGAATTAAGTGAATTTTTAAAAATAACAAAAATAAGCGTATACTATGAAAATGAACAATTGGTATTTATTACAAGAATACCATTGGTTGTCGACATAGAACTTTCATTATATAATATAATACCTTTACCAATAAAATTTATTGAAGATGGAGTTGACTCATGGTATATGTCCACAAATACATATACTTACGTTGCAATAACTAAGGATAGAAAACAATTTACTACCTACACGGAAAAAGAGATAGAAGATTGCATTGAAACAGCAATATACAGAATATGCAAGGCTACACAGCCAATGTTAGATAACAATGATAATACACCATGTGAAATGCAAATATTTAAAGCACCGGATGCATTTCAAACGGGATGTACTATCAACAAATTTTCATTACTTAGAAACATTTACCACAGAATTCTTAATAAAAACACATGGATACATGCTGGAGATAATACTTTGACAATAAGTTGCACAGATTTACCCGAATCTTTTGTTCAAGAAGTTAAGGTTTCAGGTGCAATAACTATATTAGACATAAATTGTCAAGTATTCACACGTGACGCAGTGTTGACTCCTATAGAGGATATTTCGAGTACAAATTATAAAGATTTTGTACCTAATACTAAAATACAAAATATATTTAATAAAATACCTGAACATATACATAAATATAAATTGAGCGATGTATGGAATAATACATCAAAAATACAATTAACAGATCTGCACAGTGTGTCAAAATCACTTGATGAGATTCAGCAAATGATAGACGAAGAAGTTATTAGAGAACAAAGTCAAAAACACCAGTTCATACATTCAAATCTTTTGTATGTTACAATAATTTTGGCTATACTATCTATTATATTAATAATAGCCATATACATACTATTAAAATGTAGATACGTTATCAATCGCCAAGTAATTGATATACCAAGAAGATTGGCTAACTATAGATCACAAATACGAAATGTAAGAAGGGGAAATTTTGCTTCAGAAATATATGATGAAGTACCATTTAGCGCACCATCATCACCACGTTAATTTTAAAATATTAATATTAATAATTCATTATTATTCGTAAAAAAAAAAATAATAATAATAAATAATAACAAATAATATAAAAATAAGTATAATATAATAATCAATAAATATAATATATTTAATCATATCATCATAAAAAAAAAAAAAAAACGATATGAAAACTTAATAAAGCATTTTAAAATATTAATATTAATTTTATACCTATGTGTAGATTCAGTTATTCAGTTATTTAATTTAGTATATGGGTAGAACGTAACGTTCGTGTGTAATATTAATTAATTATTCACAAATTTATTTTATTATTTTAATTGTATTATTCAAGGTGAAGGAGATTCAAATATTTAAAAATATATATATTAATAATATATACTGTACTAACATACTTTATATTGTATTCTTGATTTATTTAAAATTTGATATAACTAATATTATTATTAAGTTACCAATGTAAAACTGAATTTGTAAGTGTAACTGAGTGCATTTAAGAAAATTGTAAAGATTTCTGTCTTGCAGACATAAACCTTTTTTTTTGTGGGGAGGTGTTATGGGCTACGAGATATCTATAAGATATCTACGAGACTACAAGGCTAAGTTAGTATGACCATGCCTCGTGTCAAGGGTAATGCGGATGCTACTATGACCATGACACGTGTCGGGATAGTAAGCGCACCAATAATTACAGTACACTAATGATGCATTTGAGATGTTATTGCACATTCTCAAATTCGTGTCCGAATTTGCAACAACAACAACAAGGACACCTGGTTTTACCCAGAAGGCGAAAACACGACGTAAACAAGAGACGCACCACAATATATAAGGGAGCCCGAAGACCAGCAACGGCAGATGTACCAAAGCTATCAACAACAGAGCACTTTCACGTCACTCAGCCACTTATTTAATTTGTTACATGTATTTTGTTTGTATGCAATAAAACATATTACGTTATTAAGTTTAACTTTCATTCAAATTAACCATTTGGATTCAAATCTGATACTGGCACGCAACAATACATTTTTTTTGAATATTGTTTATGAGCATTTTTAAATACCATATTACTAAATTTATTATGCACCTAGGTAAATTAATATTTTTTGAAATGTATACCAAAATATAGCGCAAATGTCTATGCATTATATTAAAAAATAATTTTTTTTTATATTGATTAGAACTAAAATTATTTTCAGAGTGTTAGATCTTCGTGGGACACTCTGTATTTAAAATTTTTAAAAATCGTTCTTTTTTCCGTGTTTTTTCCCCTTGTTCTTTTTTCCGTGTTTTTTCCCCTTGTTCTTTTTTTCCGTGTTCTTTTTTACTTGTTCTTTTTTCCCGAGATATATAACAACTAATGGATATACCTACAATAAATCATTTATAGATATCCAATTGATATATACTTAATGAATATCCGTAAAATGTTCAGTGAAATTAATATATTTATTAGATTATTATGTTATTATTATTAGAATATAAATTGGAAAATTGTGTATACCTATCTAAATATCTAAATAAATCTTTATTTGACAATGAAAAAAATTATAGAAAAAATTATGCAGTTTAGAAAATATAAATACAGGTCAAAGGTACATATATAATCAGATTCATTTCATAAACTTAACAACTATAAGATAATAATAGTAATATACCAATATGCAATAGAATATGAACTTGAACTCGGCTTTTCGGTTTCATTATGCAAGTATAAACTGTGGGAGTGCGTTTTTATGTGAGATTAATCATACCTATAGTCTATTCAGAATAAGAAACACAATCGGCGGCGACTTGTTTTCGTCGACGGTGGTCAGATTACACCCGTTTGTCTATCCCTATCAAAGACACTATCTGTAAGCTGCCCGTATATAGTAACCACGCCCATGCTCAGTAGTCGACCGCCGACTGTGTTTCTTATTCTGAATAAACTATAGTATCTAGTACATTACAGAATAATAGGCGGTGGAATAGGTTATCGATAGGGAATTTCATGTGGATTTCATTTAAATGGTTAGTTTAATGAATATTCAAGTAGTTATACATTATTCGTTCGAAAAATTGTAAAAATTTAAAATAACGGCACAATTTACTTTATCAATAATCATGATTTGTTAAATTCTGATAATAAATTACTAAATGTAGCAGTGGTTTTCGAAGGTTATCAATATTATCATAAATGCTTATCACAGTGTCGAACTGACCCCACCCGGCAGCTGAATTACTGTCGGCTTAAATCAAGATCTATAAAGTAGAGGTTAGCCAGTTATCATGATGTTTTCTGATTGGGTGTTGCGTGTGTGACGTATACGCTAGACCACAATAAAGCGGTATTCATAAAATGCAAATGTAAAAATGTAATTTTATAGGAATAATATATACGTAACAATCATGTATTATTTAAAAAAAAATTTTTATACTTTATTTTATTCCTAAATAGTTTATTTAGGATATAGACATTATAGTTAATTAATTAATTAATTACTAAATTATTAAGACTTGATGATTTGAAATAATTTAATATCTAAATATACCTATCAGAAGTATTAAAATAAACAATATTATAACATTTATTAAAAAGATTGAACAAGCATTGATTTGGTTTTATAATAAAATAATTGTTCTATTATTAAAAATCAACGATTTTTTACACAACAATTTATTTGAATGATACTTAGAAACAACAGAGTAGTAGTAATAAAAACTTTTAATTTAATACTTATATGTATCTAATTATTATTCATTATTAGTTTTTTTTTTTTTTTAAATTAAATTTATATTTTCTGAATTCCACAATGTATATAATATTCTTAGAAATATATTTATTTTAAATGTTGGATTAGAAGATAGGTATTTAGGTTTTTAATAAAAATTGTGACAAATAGTTGTAATAACTAATGATTAGAAAATAAAAAGCATGACTAAAAATAAAAATAAATATTTAAAGCAAAACAAATCTTTATTTAACAACTTTTTTCAGTTTTTTGGATAACTTCCTTTTTTCTAAAGATTTTCTTCTATTTTGATTTTCAAACTTTATTCTTATGAATATTCTTTGTAAGATGTATGTCTTTACAACCTTACACATTTCTTGGTTTTGACAGTCCAAACGTCTAAATATCATTTGAGTTAATCTTGAACAAATGTTTTTTGATTTAAAAATAGATTGTTTGCATAAAAGCCGACATAACATTTTTTCTATCACTCTTACCATATCCAACCACTTAGAGGAAGGAATTGTAAGACCACCAAAGGACAAATGACTAAGCCATGTCGGAATTTGTGTTTGATTATGATCTTCATGTTGAATTTTAGCAAGGAGATCAGGAAAATCTTTTTTATATTTTCTTGCCACCCAACCTGCAAGATATTCTACCCCATCTTCTTCAACTATGTTAATAATTTTATTAGATGATGTTAATGATGCTAATTCAGTATCTTCTTCAATGTTATATAAATCATAATTTATTGACTTTGGATCTGATTCAATGTCCGTGGGTACTTTGGCGGTTTTGACAACTTCAGCAATAATATATTCATCAGGTTCAACTTCATAAGTATTACAATTACTGACTATTACTCCAGGATTTTTGCCTAAAATAATCATTCGAAGACGATGTAGAACATCTAGAGGTGTGGGATGATCGTTTAGGCCACCACGACTTCTTAATTGAGAAAATAAGCTCTCTAATGAATCTTGATTCAAGCGATGTGTTAAGATAAACTTAATATCATACTTTTCTTTTAGATATATGTACAAACATTGTAAGGACTTACACGATATTATAACACCTTTCTGAAATGTTTGAAGGCCAGATATTTTGTTCTTTGCGTTTGGGCATTTCATTGTAGAAAATACATTAATAATTTCATTAAGAATTTCATTTTGCTGTTGTAACTCAACACCATATGGCTTTTTATTTGGCAATGCAGTATTTAGTACATAAGAATTCATTATATTAAACCAATTATTGATCAACAAAATAAAATTACCAGTATCTTGAGCTACTTTTTTATCCTTAGAATTCTCTCCTGGTGTGTAATGACAAAGAGCAGTACCAACTTTTCTTGACATTAACTGTGCTGCAGTTTTGACATTTTGTCGCTGAGTACCTCTTACAGTTAAATGTTGATCACTAAGCTGATGGATAGAACTGACTTCTGTATTGGACATTTCTAATAACTTTTTCACAGGAATTTTGGATATAATATTATTATTTTCTAAAATGAATCCAGTGTCAAGAAACCAATTTCTAATGAGCTTGAGCAGATGTGGAGTATCAGCAAACATAAAGATTTTTTCATCTGTGATAGGATGTTTGAATTCAGTATTTTCAATAGATATTTCTAACTCACGCCATAATCCAATATTGGCTCCACCGCAATCATGTACACAGGCAACTGTTGTGTATCCAGCATTATATACTTCAGTTATAATTTGTAATAACAGATCTTTGGTTATTTTCTGGTCAAATGCAACATATATTGGTTGTTTCCATTTACCAAATAGTCCGCGGGCCATAACTACTTGTAACTGGCTATGAGGACCAATAACTTCATCACTCTTTCGATCATACTCATAAGTTGAAGCAATTTTCATTTCATCAAATTGAATGACGCAAAGAGTATTTCTTTTTGACATACTATTAGAAGCTACTTTCATAAGATTTAGTACATCCTTCAGAAGGCCATGTCTTAAATCAATTTTTGAAGCCCAGGATCGAAGTGTAGATAATCCAGGCAAAGGGAAATTCATACTTTGTCGAACATACTTATATCCCCGTACACCTAAATATCTTAAAGTAAATGCTTGGGAAATATCATTTAAGCTCCACTTTACCTTTTTTTTTTCAAGTATATATCCATCTGATTTTGAGAAAATATTCCAGAAAGGCTTTCACGTACCTTGTTTTCTATTTCTTTAGATTTCTTTTCTTTTAATGATTCAATTTTTTTAACCAAACCTTTTGTTTCTGATTTAGATACTTTCAACTGAGCCTCAGTTAATAAAAGTTTTTCTTTTAAAGCTGCGACTTGATTTGTTGACCTTGTTAAATTTTCCTTAACTAGATTATAACTGTGTTCAGTTTCAATAGGAATTGTATCCTGGTATTCGCTAATTGAAACATTAGACATTGATGGTTGTTCATGGCAAATAATATTCTCAGTTTCCTAAAAATAAAAATTAATAGCAATGCTTAAATAAGCAATTCAACTTAAAATCTAAGTTTATGAATTATGCAGAAATTATGATTAATTTATTTCATATATCATTTGTTGAAATAAAAAAATATATATATGATAAAATGATAAAATATAAATAGTAATATGGAAAATGTATGTTTTTAAAACAAATGTATTTACAAATAAATAAATTAATAATAACAAATACATTTTTATATGAATATGCATAATATTATGATTTAGTTTAACATGATTAGCAATTAGCATAAATAATAAATAGATTTGTATATCTTCATGAGCTGGTGAATAGAGTAAATAGCGGGTTTGAATAAATCATGCAGCAAACTAGCAAACAGCAGACATGAGCAGGCAAGCAAGCATAGAGCCAAGCATCATTGTAAGAGTGAGATATATAAAATAAAATTACCTTATTAGAATCAGAGTGTTTTTTGTACTTCTCAATAGTGTCTATTATGAAATAAGTTGTCATTATTTTTATTATTCAACTAGTATAGTACCTACGACCAGTGCCGGATTAACCTACAAGCAAAATAAGCACTGCTTAAGGCCCTTGAAAAAATTCGGCCCGTATTTTTTTTTCTATTAAAAAAATTTAAAATCTGTAGATTTGCACATTAAGTCGATGGTCACACTAGACCCGGCAATTGGGCATTGGCTCAATATTTTACCAAATTATTAGACCGTTTATTGGGGACAAAATTCGGCTGACATAAATGGTCAGACTAAATCCAGATTTCAATTAAATTCACCAAAATTATATAGTTTATACACACGTTTATTTCTATACAGCAAAATATTTCGTTTTTATCCGTTATCGGCCATATATTGTAGACGGGTACACTACTAATACAGGTATACTAATAACTAATAAGTAATAACAGCAATAGCTATTAGCAACTACCTTTATTATCTGTGGAAATTATACATTTATACAACACTTTACTATTACCAAAGAACAAACCTTTTACACAATACAATACAATTTATTATAACATGTTTAAATTTATGATTCTTTATCGACGCGACCACATTTAATGTTTGACGATGGAGACTATCACAGTCGTTGGTGAACATTAGAACATGTAGAAGAGGAGAGACAAGTGAACAGTTGCAATGATGACAGTGACTAATTTTATAATAAATAAACATATATTTTAGTATACAACAATAATTTAAAAAAGTGTTTGACATAATTATTATTTATATTCATAAATACAATTTTAAAAAATGAAATTTCTTTTAATTTGTAGTTTACACCTTTTTTTACTCCTTATGACCAATTAGGCCCGTCTGATTTATTTGCTTAAGGCCTGTGAAACACTTAATCCGGCACTGGTCATAACATTATATAAATAAAATTGAGTATATATTTCATAATCGAGGGTTATAAATAATAACAAGCCGGCGGAGCCGGGTTTTAGCCGCTAGTATTAAATATTTTAAATTTGTTTTTGTAGAGTCGTTATTGAAATTTAGTGTTAAGCGAGCAAGTCTATTAACACCCAGATGCAAGTCATTGTATACAGATATTGTTTTATTTAATAAATAATTTCGTTGTATGAAACAAAGATGTCTGAACTTCAAAAGTCGACTTACAGCTGCTGAAAAAATGTCTGATAGTTTAATAAATTCAAAACTGACTAGTCACATGATTACAACTGCAGCTATTTTTACACTGATAATAGTACTTAATTATTTACACTCGAAGAAAAGCTATTGAGTTTGTCATTGTATAAAAGAGGGGCCAAATCTTATAACACTTTATCCAAATTATTTACACTTCCTTGTCGAAAAACATTATCAAATCTGCTATCTAAAATTCCTACAGAAACTGGAATCGATAATACTTTAATCAAGATATTAAAGAAAAGCCTCCAAAATTTATCGGATCGTCAAAAATATTGTGTAATAGTTTTTGATGAAGTGAGTCTTGAAGCTGGATTACAGTATAACGACTCTAATGGTTCAATTACAGGATTTGAAGATAATGGAATGTCAAGGACTCAGAATTTTGCTGATCATTCCTTAGTTTTTATGATAAGAGGAGTAGTAAAAAAATTCAAGCAACCTAAATCCTACACTTTTTGTAAAAGTACGACTAGCTATGATTTAGCTAATCAAATAAAAACGTCTAAAAAGCTGTCCATAATACTGGTATGAAAATTGTTGCAACTGCTTGTGACCAGGGTGTAACTAATACGGCAGCGATAAATATTCTGAAGAACGATATCAAAGCAGAATATATAAAAAAAAAACCTAACTTACAAAGATGAATTTTATGAAGTTACTGTAGGGGCCGAATGTTTGAGAGTGATTCATTTATATGATCCTCCCCATCTTTTCAAATACATTAGGAATAACATGCTAAATAAAAATGTTGTATTAACCATACATGATCAGCAAAAAGAAACCAGGTCTGTACAAGATGTTTCACCAGAAGATTTTTATTGGTACACACAATCAAGGATTTGCAAATACTGTAAAAGATATGTTTGATATTTTGTTCGGTTTTCCCCCAAAATCACAAATTGTAAGTGATTTGGTAAGCAGCTGGATATATGTCCTACATCCGCTTGTAAATGTAAGTATCAAAAATAATTAATAACATACTTTTTTTCAATTAATTTTTTTTTAACTAAATATATTTTGTTCAAGGCAAATTTTTCTGATGAAGCAAAGCAACAGCTTAAACCTTTCAATTTTACTGTGAATAACTTTCATCCTTATAGTATGAAAAGTGATGGTTGGTATCTTACTAATTTAGGGCATGCGTTTTCCATAGATGAACAAACCCTCAAAGACATGGATTATGTTTTTAACTAGTTCAATTTCCCCGTTTATCTTACGTCAAGAGAAACCAGTGGATTAAATCCATGCATACGACTTATAAGCGAGAACTATGCGGAGGCGCCTCCTTCAAGGAGACGTCGCAGGATATATGACGATAATTTATACGTCCAAAATCACTGGATCACATTCCAGTGACTCCAGACGACAAAATGGTACCTTCCGAAAATGATATGTTGGAAAACGCCTGTGCTAACGATTCACAAGGATCTATGTTTGTGGTAAGGGAAGGTTAAAGGGAATATTCTCACAAGGGTGACCCATACTTAGCAGGATACATAACAAAGATAGAGGGTGATGATATTTTCATAAAATTTTCATTTGGAAGATTTGAGAGTTACGAATATAAATAAATATCACAAAGATTCACTACTGTCATATTATACAACAATTCCCAAATGGCAAATTTTTCACCTATAAAACTAGTTATAATAACTTTTAACTTTTTATTTTAAATGTTTTAATTTTAATCATTAATATATTTTTTACATAATATCCATATTTTATTTTAAGGTTTAAATAATCAAATTAAATTTTATATTACCATTATCTAGTATTAAATTAAAATCATTCAGCTTAACTACAACTAGATACCGAATAACAACAATTTGCGATAAAGAAGAATTTTAGAAAGTAGTTAAAAGTAAACAGCTCATGGTTATAGACTTTTATGTGAAATGGTGTAGGGTATTTAAAGTTGTACTTCCTCTAATAATAAAAGTAATGAATGAACATTAAAATAAAATTCATGTTATGAAAGTTGACGTTAAAGACAATAATGAAATTGCCATGGAGTATGGTACCCCACTCAACAACATTATATTATGATTTATCTAAAAGGTAGGTAGGTAAACTAGGTCAAAATTGTGGCATTAAAATAAAGTTTTAAATTCCTAATACCAAATTTATAATTATTTCTATGATTTATACTTTTTGTCAAATAATAAATATTGTTATTTAATTATGTTTTAAAAAAATTTATAATTTTCAATAAATAATATTAAAAAATAGATAACTGAGTGTGATTATTTTTTAATATTGAATTATTCCATAAGTATATAAAAAATATACTCAGTAAGATTTATGAAACTTTTATAGTCTTCGCCTCTCAGCATAATTAAAAATTAAAAATTCTTTTGTTTATTTTGCTTAATGGTTTTTATTCAGATGATAACTATGCTGTTAATGACAATTAATTAAAAAATAAATGTAGTTAAACACTAGAAAGGATAACTAAAGTGCATGTTATCCCAAATAGAAAACACAAGTAACATTGCATTCAATACATTACCCGAGTAGCAATTCAAGTGCAGAGATGGTTAAAATATCATTGAAACGTAAGTGTTGAACTCCGTGCAAATGTGGTTCAGGGCACCGTGTTTTATCAATTTGAATACCGATTTTTTATATGCATAACACTGTGATCGATTGGTGAGGAGGTCAGTGCTATAACCGTGTTTTAGCTAGAAATTAACTTAATCCGTATCGTGCACCATTAGTGAAAATATCGGTGTAAGTAAGTGGACTATTCTTTATAATATTTCTTTTAATTTATAATTTTTAAACTTGACCTAACCATTATGTAAATTCTCCTAAATTTTTTATTGTTTTAGTTTAACCTAGATATAATTGTTCTTACATTATCCATATTTTTGTTTTTAATGAATATAAATTATAAGGAAATTGAATTATACACCCACAACTCACAAGATATACAATGATTTAATTATGTAGTTATAATATTACTCATAATTATTAGATTCTGAACGAAGTGATGAATGTATTGATTTTACAATGGTGTGTGTTTTTTTTTTGTTTTTGTGTCTGTGTACAGCATAACTATACTCTGTCTCAAAGTAGAATACACCGGGCGGCCGACCGGTTTTTGTTCGGCGCTGCGCATCTGCTCCCCACCATTTTGCGCGCTAGGTGGTCTACGGTGTGGTCCACATATCAATTAAACAACCGTAACACAAAATATTTTACGGCTGTCTGCGATTGACTACGTCTCGCTCTGCACGTCATATGCATTAACCGTAACTTGATTTGTATTTTTTATATTTTTGCCGTATATAATTTTTTTTTTTTTGAGTATATTTACGCCATGGACAACAGAGTTTCAGATTTTACATCACCAGGAAAGAAAAATAAGAGAGGAAGGGTAAAGAAATTATTATGAAATATTATAATTTAATATTTAATTCATTTTTTTTATCTTAATTGTAATTTTTAATGTTAAATGTTGATTGCTTAATATCATAATATATACGTTATATTAATACAAACATTAATTTCTTACGAGGATATTACTCATTTTTATTTTTCAACTAATAGTATACTATGCTTAAACACATTTTTTCTGCTTAGTGGGTTTGTTCTAAGCAGAAGGAAATGATTGTCAACCTTTACAAAAGCAAGGTCAAAGCGAACCCAAACTTAACAATACGTGAAGCCCGGACAATCATTTCAAAAGAATTGGGGATTGGAGAGAAAACCATATCCAATACATTGAAAGAATACCGTGACACTAAAACCGTCAGTTCACCAAATAAAGAACGGATCCATAAAAATGTGATTTCGAAGACGGATGATTTTGATAAACATGCCATTAGGAGAAAAATTCACAATTTATGGATAAATCGTGAGTTACCTACGCTTGACAAAATACTTTCGGTCGTCAACGAAGATGAAAGTCTACCATCTTTTTCCCGTGCGACATTATATCGACTTTTAAAATCAATGGATTTCGTTTACACCAAAAGAGGACGAAACAGTGCGCTTTTAGACTCCAATGAACTTATTCTTTGGCGGAGGAGATATTTGCGAAGTATCAAAAATTATCGTTTGGAAGGTCGTCCAATTTACTATCTAGACGAAACGTGGGTTAATGCTGGAGACGTCAATACTTACGTGTGGGTCGACAAAACTGTCCAGTCGAGTCAACATGCGTTTTCCCAGGGGCTTTCAACTGGTCCAGTAAATCCGAGTGGTAAGGGGAAACGATTAATAATTGTTCATATTGGCTCTGAAGATGGTTTCGTTCCCGGAGGATTATTGTCGTTCGAGTCGAAAAAAAACACTAGTGACTACCATGACGAAATGAATGGGCAAAGTTTCCGTGATTGGTTACTATGTGTTTTGCCGAAATTAAAAGATAACGCGGTAATCGTCATGGATAACGCCCCTTACCATTCGGTAAAATTAGAGAAATGTCCAACAACAAATTGGAGGAAAGCGAACATTATTGAATGGCTTCAAAACAAAGGGGAGGTAATCGATAGCACTATGATTATACCAGAATTGTTGGATATTGTGAAACGACTAAAACCAAAGTACGACAAATACGAAATCGATGAACTAGTTTCACAACACAATAAAACAGTGCTACGATTACCTCCATACCACTGTGAACTTAATCCTATTGAAATAGCTTGGTCGGTAATCAAAAACCACGTAAAATCGAATAATAAGACTTTCAAGCTTAAAGATGTGCAAAATCTCTTGATTGAAGGCGTAAATAAAGTTACTGAAGAAATGTGGAGAAATTTCATAAGGCACACTGAAAATGAAGAGGACAAATTTTGGAACATCGATATGATTGTGGACGAGTTAATGGCCGAGAGACAAGATTTAGTTATGACGATCGGCCAGAGCGATGACGACGATAATAATTCATTTTCTGATTTGGATTAACTGTGTATAATAACTGTATATTTTGTTTATTTATATGTGACGAAGATGTTATTCAGATTTATTTTTTTATATAACGTATAATTTTTTAAGACTTTTCTGATTAATCATGTGACTATAAATGTAAATAAAACATCTATTTTTTGAAGCATAATTTTATGTGGACGTATATTTAAAATGAATTGCACTACAAATGTTTAATACAAATGTAATAAATTAATAATTATGAAATTTCATATTTGTACTGCTATGTACACTGCATTCGGTGTTTCCTGGCCGTTTCGTATTGCCGTCGGAAGTTGTCGGCAATTCGGTATACGTCGGCTGTCGATTTCGCCGCATAGTGGGGGGAATTCGGTCAACGAGCTTCCACGACCGTCAGTCGCGATGCGCGAAACCGGTGTATTCTACTTTGAGACAGAGTATAGTCGAAATAATGCTCCAATTTCAAACAATGGGGGTGGTTTCCGATGTAAAAGTGAATATCCTTTTTGCTATTTTATATTTCATAGTAAGTTCATAATACTTTAATTATTTATTCTATTTTAGACTGATGCGGTTTGGAACCAAAAAAAAAGCTGAGGCATGGTCTGAAATAACCAGTCTCTATAATATACAACAAACTTCAGGAATCAGAATTGATACACAGCTAAAGAATCTTTATGATACTCTCAAAAGAGATGCTAGGTAGGAGAAAAGTAATGATAAGGTAAAAAAATGTATATTTTTTTGCATTTATCATATCAAAAACGCTGTTACAAGATTTAAGTTCAGATTGTATAACGATTCTATAAATATTCGAAATAGATTGCAGTTTAAATATTTAAAATAAAATATGTGTACATCATTGAATAAATATAAATATTTTTTAATTGTAATCGAAATATTTAATACTGATTAATATACATTTAACTAAAAATATTTAGTAAATAAATAAATATATGTATGTTGTGTGGGTATTGTTCCGCCACTGCATGAGTTGATGATTGCTAGCAAATTGGTCGATTCAATGGAAATTTCTGTTTCCTATGAGAAAATTGGAGGACTTAGCCATGTTATAGATGATATAAGATAGTATAGTTCCGCCACTGCGTGAGTTGATGATTGCCAGCAACTTGGTCGATTCAATGGAAATTTCTGTTTCCTATGAGAAAATTGGAGGACTTAGCCATGTTATAGATTGTTGCGTGCCAGTATCAGATTTGAATCCAAATGGTTAATTTGAATGAAAGTTAAACTTAATAACGTAATATGTTTTTATTGCATATAAACAATATACATGTAACAAATAAATAAGTGGCTGAGTGACGTGAAAGTGCTCAGTTGTTGATAGCTTTGGTTTTTTTTGAGAAATGTGAGAATGTGCAATAACATCTCAAATGCATCATTAGTGCACTATAATATTGGTGCGCTTACTATCCCGACACGTGTCATGGTCATAGTAGCATCCGCATTACCCTTGACACGAGGCATGGTCATACTAAACTTAGCCTTGTAATCTCGTAGATATCTTATAGATATCTCGTAGCCCAAAAGATGATATAAGAAAAAATTTGATAATTCAGCACATGAAAAAACATAATAGCAAACTCGCCAAAAGGTATATTTTTGATTGAATATTTATTAGTTCAATTTTCAATTTTATTATACCTATGTTTATGAATATTGTTTCATGGACCTCATGGCTGTGGGAAGACCATGATTTCCGAAGCAATCGCAAGGATGAAGGAATTTATTGTAAAAACTGGATGCTCGTTTACCATTATTCTACAGAGAATGTGATAGTTATATGTCCTCAAAATGTATCAAATAGTTGGTTGACGCTTTATGATCTCTGGATCACATCCCATTTTAAAATAATTATTAAGTATATTATACTATTACACCTATATATTTAAAAAATCTGTAGTTGACCCCAAACTGACGTGTGTTCAGTTGTAAATTTTCGTTTAAATAAACATATTTCTACGATTATATAAAATTTTCGTATTTTGCTCGGAGAAAAAATAGAACCGACCTTCTAAAAATGAGATCTACAATAATTGTCGGTATGGTTAAAGGTTGTGTAGTAGCGAAAAGTAAAGCTCCACAACCTCCAATCAACCCGATCGCTCCACGATTTCGTGACTGTAAGTATTTCATCTTTTTCATAAGGACTGAATAATATATTTTATTTAGTTTTAATTTTGTTATTATGAAGTAAATAACTTTATAAAAGTTAAAAACTTTAACTATATCTGTTCTTTGGAAAACAACAGTACGTTATTTGCACGTTATTGTATGACAATAAAATTTTATTTAACAAAAGAAACTGTAGTGTTCACTTAACTCAAAGTAAACGTTAACGAGGACCAAATTAAAGAAATAAATACTTCAATTATACTTGTACGAGGTGTATAAATAACAGTTACACTGTAACACATACATAATGTTTACGATGGTTTCCGTCAAATTACCCGGTACCTACCTATTGGTAATAATAATAATATTTTATGTCATGACGCTCGTATATTTTAAAGTTGTACTGAGCGAAAAATACAGCTATTGCAGGTAGGTACCTAGTTGACAAGCATATTTAACATGACGTGACAAACTATTCACAATATCAATCGACAGTTGTGGACCGATAATGATTAATTGACATTTTTAAACGTCAGTGGCGTCCAAAAACAAAATAACACAGCATTAATGCATCGACCGTAATTTTTTTGTTTATCGTACATATATTCCAACAATAATAATTGGTCTATCAATCGTCTATCGTCGTGCACGACGGTCGTAAATTAGTACGCATTTTGCGACAATAGTCATTCTGGGTACCCAAAAAAAAATCGTCAGGTATACAGCAACGTCACAGAGAATGCTGTCGACAAATTTTAATGTTCATTTTACCACAAACGAATTTATTTCTAAAACACGTGAATAACGAAGATGGTCAACGAGTGCTCCGTAAAAATGCATGTTATTGCAGTAACAGCATTGACTTTGCTCATCGACAGCGTCGGAACAAGCACGTAATGAAACTAACCACTAATATCGGTCAATGATAAATGTACAATAACCGCAGCCGACGATACATGGAGTGTGAAACTGTGAACGTTTCGACAGAATGCGCATCGACGACACTAGCGCTGCGGCCGATACGTGGATAAAAACCGATTTTGTTTTTTCGTATCAAATACGAAATCTTATTGTACATATTTTGCACATCTCATAATATGTTTTTATTACAATACTAGAAATTTCTCGATTTATGTAATCGTAATTATTGTAATTGTTGCAATAATTGTAATCGTTTGGTACGATTCTTTATTATTACTATGTTTCGGTGCTTATGTAACTAATAATTAAATAAGAAAACGATTATTCATAAATAAGGTCAAGATGTTTTGTTTTTTTTTTACTTTGGGTGTTTTAAATTAACTTTTATTTTAAAATAATTGTTTTTTGTTGTTTTTAATGTGTAAGGATGTAGGAACAAAAATACAAAAGTACAATTACTGTAATTTTATGATTATAACTATTAGGATATTTAAATAAATATACAAAATAAAAAGGTAATAAAAATTATTTGAATTTATGTCATAGGTACAACAAAACAAAATTGGATAAAAAAATAAGTGTATTTAAAGCACCTAAATTAATATATATATATTTATATATCTTAACATTATTTATGAATTATGATTATCTTTTTGCTATTTAATTATTTGTTACATATTATGATATTTAGAATACAGAGCTTAGAGCTATACCTATAAAAGATAAAATGCTCACAGAAAGGTGTTATGTGTGAGAATTGAATTTTGAAGAGAATGATGTTCTACTTTTTGACGAGACTATCTTAAATAATAGATTAGTCAATAAAATTTAAAGCAGGAGCAGTTCCATCTACAATTCCGAACTTCCCACTTTATTTAAATAGGGAGACTGGGTACAATTGTAACAATTGTCATGAAATGATTTATTTCAACTAGAATACCTGATGATATTATAATACCACATCAGTTTTTTTTAATTATAAAAAACACAATGAAAGACTACCTCGTAAAAATCAAGAACAGGTTGTTTGTAATACCGGGTCTAAAAGTGAAGGGTGTTGCGTGCCAGTATCAGATTTAAATTCAGATGGTTATTTTGAACGAAAGTTAAACTCAATAACGAAATATGTCTTTATTGCGTATAAATGAAATACATGTAACAAACAAACTAAGTGGCCTAGTGTCGTGTAAGTGCTCAGTTGTTGATAGCTTTGGTACATCTGCCATTGCTGGTCTTTGGGCTTCCTTATATATTGTGGCGTGTCTCTTGTTTGCGTCGAGTCGTAGCCTTCTGGATGAAACCAGGTGTCCTTGTAGTTGTTGCAAATTCGGACCCGGATTTGATAATGTGCAATAACACTAATTATTATTATACAAAAATGCGTTTTCGAAGACTAGGTAACCACACTCATAATTGCATTCTTATTGCAATATAAAAATTGGTGCCCTTACTAAAATATTTCAGCCGATCCGTATTTTAGCCGAAAAATAATGGATTGGACAAGTATATTAGCAGAACAGTATTTTAGCCGATAAATATTTCATCCGACCGTATTTTAGCCGACAAGTATTTTGCACGAACCGTATCTGAGCCGACACATATTTTGTACGAACCGTATTTAAGCCCAAGATCTATAAAGTAGAGGTTAACCAGTTATGGGAAAGGAGCCGTAATTGTAGTGCGGGGAAATTATATCTGTGACGTAGGCAATAGACCTCCACCGAGCTTATCACTTATCAGTTTATTCGGTTATCGTTAAGTTAAAATTTCCGATATTTAACTTCAAATGTCTATAACAAAAATTGTACCTATGTATTTCACATAAGTATTATACATTTTAGTTCTATCTATAATGCCTGGTACCATGTGTGCTGTAGCATGCTGCAAGAATAGCTTAAAAACAACAAAAAGCTGTCAAAAGATATATCCTATCACACCTTTCCCAAATAAATGAAACAGAGAGCTTTAAAAAATTGGATTTTGAGAACGAAACGAGCGGACAAATTAATCCTATGTCATCTCATATTGTTCAGCACTTTAATGCTGACGACTTCGAAAGAAATTTGCAAGCTGAAATGTTGAACTTAAAAGTAAAAGGCAATTAAAAAAAACTGGTAAGAAATAGATTAGTATATTATACTTAACCTCAGACCTCTTATATAATATATACTATATAGGTACCTAATCATGTTGTGTTAATATTATTTAATAGTAATAATTATATAATAATACTATTGTATATTTTCATATTGTAAGATAATAAGTTACCAACTTTTAGTATTTTTGACCTAAATTCATATCATATAAATATTATTGTAATTATATTTTTGAAAATGTCATAACTTTTTAATTATGAATATAATATTCAAATTAAAATTACCTAAAAGTAGTAGGTACCTATATCCGTATAAAAAGATTTTCATAAATATAAAATTTGTACCTACAAAATATTTAATGAATTATTATTTGTTTTAATATAGCTGTTCCATCTTTAAAAACTGTTGGCAAATGATAAATCCCCACCTATTAGTTCTGCAAATCGTCTGAAAAGACTTCAAAAAAGACATTTTCGAACAGTGGCTGAGGATATGATTATTGAAACCAAAAGGTAGTTTATGGTGACCAATTCAATTCCATATTTTGTGACAAATCAACGGAATAAAAAACCACTCATAATAAAAACCTCCTTTTTCTAAATGTATAATGATATTGATTTTTATATTTAATTCGAAAAACAATTAAATAGTAGACTTCATCTACTTAGACCCTTACTAAGATCTAACACCAACATTCAAAACAAAATCCTTATATACAAATGCCTCCTCCGACCCTTATGGACCTACGGCATCATACTATGGGGCCCAACCAAAAAATCAAATGCATACACGATCCAAGCATTCCAATCAATTTGCCTACGTATCATTGCCAAAGCTCCATGGTACGTAATGAATAAATTACTACACGATGATCTCCAAATCAAAACTGTCCAAGAAACAGCCACCAATTTCTATAAAAGATTTCATGGGAAACTCCTCATGAACCACAACCACCTCATCTCTCAACTGGTCGTAGGCAGTGCCGGATTAAGTGTTTCACGGGCCTTAAGCAAATAAATCAGACGGGCCTAATTGGTCATAAGGAGTAAAAAAAGGTGTAAACTACAAATTAAAAGAAATTTCATTTTTTAAAATTGTATTTATGAATATAAATAATAATTATGTCAAACACTTTTTTAAATTATTGTTGTATACTAAAATATATGTTTATTTATTATAAAATTAGTCACTGTCATCATTGCAACTGTTCACTTGTCTCTCCTCTTCTACATGTTCTAATGTTCACCAACGACTGTGATAGTCTCCATCGTCAAACATTAAATGTGGTCGCGTCGATAAAGAATCATAAATTTAAACATGTTATAATAAAATTGTATTGTATTGTGTAAAAGGTTGTTCTTTGGTAATAGTAAAGTGTTGTATAAATGTATAATTTCCACAGATAATAAGGGTAGTTGCTAATAGCTATTGCTGTTATTACTTATTAGTTATTAGTTATACTATTAGTAGGTACCCGTCTACAATATATGGCCGATACGGATAAAAACGAAATATTTGTGTATAGAATTAAACGTGTGTATAAACTATATAATTTTGGTGAATTTAATTGAAATCTGGAGTTAGTCTGACATTTATGTCAGCCCGAATTTTGTCCCCAATAACGGTCTAATAATTTGGTAAAATATTGAGCCAATGCCCAATTGCCGGGTCTATGTGACCATCGACTTAATGTGCAAATCTACAGATTTTAAATTTTTTTAATAGAAAAAAAAATACGGGCCGAATTTTTTCAAGGGCCTTAAGCAGTGCTTATTTTGCTTGTAGGTTAATCCGGCACTGGTTATGACGTGTTCCTAGACAACAGTTTAATAATATTACATTCAATAATTACTATAACTGGATCTCTATAAAAATTATATTAACGTACCGGGTGAACTAGGTAATGGAAAAGCCTGTATTTTGTAATTACAATATATTTCAGTTGTGCATGACATACATTTAGTATAAAGTTAGCAATAAGAACAAATTTGCAAACCTTTAGTTTAGTTGAATTGATTAATATTCCCACTTTTCACTAGTCAACAGCTCTGAAGACATACTGCATCGCAATCATCTTATCCCTATGAATATAAAAAAAAAAAAAAAAGTAATTAAAAAACTATTGCTGTTCAATGTTACTATATTAATTTTACATACTAGAAATAGTGTAGATATAGCATGTGGACGCCGTAACATGTTTTCCACACAACATATCAGCTGGTAGTTTGTAATCAAATTGCAAACCTAAGAGTGTAACAATAAAAATAGCTAATTTATACTACGAAACACAATTGACTTGGTATGCGTTATGTATTGTACACTGTTTTGTTAACCAATGAATTTGCTAACTATTTTGTGGGCCACTATGGAAATTGTGTTCAATCATGGGCATACTGCCATCGAATTCATGCTGGAGTTAATACGAACATGCATATAGAACGAATGCATCGGACATTGAAGCATATTTACTTACAGGGGAAAAAGGCGAAACGCCTTGATAAGTCTTTGTATGCTTTAATGAAGTTTATTCGAGATCGTTCTATTGACAGATTAATTGTGATTCATAAAGGAAAAAATCACATAAAAAATAAAAGAATTGCGTAAGAGGCACAAACACAGCCTAGAAATGTCACATGAAATGGTTATGAAAGCGACAGAAGATAGTTGGGACATTGTGTCCGAAAAATATAGTGAAATGTATGGAGTACGTAACAGACTTAAAACTTTCTGTGATTGTCAAATACAATGCCAGGATTGTCTCTCTTGCATTCATTGTTATACATGCTCTTGTATAGATAGTGCAATTAAGTTTAATATGTGCAAACATATTCCTTTAGTTGCCAGATTTCAATATAACCATGAAAATAATGGAACGTCAACAAATTGTTTAGCTGTGGACAATCACATGCATAACGTGCCTAACAGTAACACAGAAGATGAGCATGACAATGAAACTTCCAATATTGTATGTCAATTAAATAATTCAACCATTACAAGAAAAAACCTTCATTAGAATTGGAAAAAAGGAAGGTATACAAGAGTCATTCAAGAAAATGTTGAATGAAATATCAACCATTGAAGAATTAAATGTATTGAAAAAATCTTTTTTACCTATAATACCAACTTAACAGCATAAGAAACAAGTGAAATACAACAAACTTAAAAAGTAAAAATTCTCAGGACATCACACAACAAATAAAAAAATCTTCCCGACAACGCCGTTTCTACTCAACCAAGAAAACAAGAAAAACATTAGAAAAGGTATTAGAAACACCAAGCAGATCGAAACAAAATCAAATCAGTGCATCATTAATACTCAAAAATATACTGCTTAATGATTCTTACCAATTTATTTTATATATTTTTGTTTATTAACGACTTATTAATCATTATTTTATTTATGCATGACTATTTATTATGATTTGACGAAGAATTGCTTTTATATAATATTTTTTGTTTATTACAAACTTATTATTAATTATTATTTTCTTTTGCATATTGATATCAAATCATATTACACTTATACCCTAGAACAATATAGAAAAGCTTATACTTGTGCTGTTTCTCCTTCTTCATCTCTATTCGAGATGGTGTCTATAGATAGATTAATTGTGATCTATCAAGCTAAGATCACATAAAAATAAAAATAAAAGAACATGCATAAAAGTCACATCTTCTCCACATCGTGGAAATGTGGAATTAAAATAATAAATAATAAATAATAATTATAAGTCTGTTATCAAATTGTGTTTTTTCTAATGATAGTGATAACTGATAATAAAATCTGTGATAGCTGATAATAATGATAATAAAATCCGCCATTTTGATTCCATTCGGTTCTCTGTCCCTAGACGCTTGTTAGCTTTGGTACCCCAACTTCACACGCGTTATTTTATAGGTTATTAATCAAAACTTAAAAATTATTTACACTAATCACTAATCAGTATTACGATTTATATAGTACTAATACTGATATATATATATATATAGTATTATCTATTAAATTTTGACGCATGCACTCTCTTACGTGTGGTTAAGGTTACCACCTCAATCGGTCTATACTTGTGATACATAATTGACGGATCATAAGGTAAAATTTAATAATTATTTTTAATTTTTATTGGGACATAAATTAAACATTTAAATTAGGTTTTCATGTCTATCAGAAAAATACAACTTCATAAAGTTTAGGTGAAAAATAAAGAAAAATTTGGCTTATATTTATTATCTAATCTGTGGGTTATATATAAAAAAAAAAAAAATTGCCAAAAAAATAATGCCCTCGTAACCAATCGAAACGTCACGAGTAAAGATCATCGGTTACAACTTTTCGACTGACGAATGGTATTCTTATTGATATTTAACCGTTGGAAAACTTCCATCAATCCTAAAACCGAATTAATGAGGTGAATTTTTCGATATTTTGAATCGTCAAAACATCATTTTGCGAAGCTTTTTAAAAATAAATAAAACCATAGGTTTATGACAAATGTTAAATGAAAATACTTAGCACATATTCTTCTATCAGAATAAAATATTTTCATAAATTTTAGGTAAAAAATGAAGGAAAAATATGCTTACGTTCAAAACCGATAACACCCGCTAAAACGATGCAAATATACTAAATAATTTGTGTTTAATACGTGAATTTCTGGAAATATATTTGTACCTAAGCTATGTTTTCTATATTAAACGATTCGGCGTGTAATTATCTATTATGATAGTATATATATATACTATATAGTACTGATAGTACTAGTACTTAATTGTTAGTTTGAGACTTTTATTATTTTTATTTTTCTATTTATATATTTAATATGTACATGGTTTCTTTAAAACATTTACTTTGTTATTTTTTTTTATAATTATAAATTTGTTTACCTACCGATGTAAGGAGGTAATAAATTTGATTTTATTGATTTACATACCTGCTAGATACTTAATAATCATAATTTTGAATTAATTATTTTAAATGTACTTACCTTTGTAGCGATAATACTTTACAACACCCACTTAACGAGTTTTTGTTTGTTTACCTATTTATATTATTATTTATGTTAGTATTTGTAATTTTTATTGTTTCAACTAATAACAATCACTACATAGGTTATATTATGTGCAACTACAATATATTTCAAAGTTAGATACATATTTTTGTTCAGATGCCATACCTGTAGATATTTGTAAGTGTATTTCTAAACAGAATAAAAGCTAATTAAGAAGTTGCCAACAATCTAGAGAACTTAAACTTAATTTGTCCTATAATTTTAGTGGGTTCCAATAGTTAATGACGACACTGCTAGTAACTTTAACAATAGTGCCAATAACTACATTTTTGATATTTTTATAGATAACGATTATTGTAAAAAAGTACATTATTCCTATACTAATTTTGTTAACAACTTAAGAAAAATAAAAAATAAATTTAAATTAGGTCAAAGATATTAATTATTGAAACCATGGTTAAACACAATGATATAGAAAAATTTGAAAGTGAAATTTCCTTAAAGTGCCAATAACTGCATGCTTTACCCTAATACCGTTTACATATTTTGTTAATCAAATGAATGTACACGAATACTTAAAAGAAACATAACAATAATAATACATAGGTGGTTATAAAATAAATTGTTTTTTTTTTTTATTTTTAAGTAGGTAATCATATTTATTTATTGGATCTAAATGTGTATTGCAGTATTGCAGGAGGCTTTGACTCGAACGATAATATTATGGTTTTTATTTTGAAGTAGGTACCTAATTATATACAAATAAATAATGTTAATAATAATGTTACAACAATTTTATTAAATATACAAATAATATATTTTCAAAAATCAAAGTTAATTCAATCAATGAATATTGATTATATGATATTGGTTCTAAATGACAATTGATTACCTGGAAGAAGCGGCTACAACAATATGTAACCAGGCCTTGGCGGCAAATTGGACATGTAGTAATAACCATGATGATAACCTAATCTGATAATTTCCCTACGACCATAGCAAATAGGGCAACGATATGACCTGGATGGACAATCATCCATCACTGATTCCCTTGTTGTCTAAAACGGAATAAGATATTTTACATTAGTTCAGGAAGTATTACAACATATCATTTTTTTTTTAAATATTTATTATTTATTTTTACAACTACATTTCATAGTCAAAAAGACAATAAGAAAAATTCTTTTTTTTAAATTAATTGTTCATAGTTTTAGAAGTTTTGTATTTTATATCAATATAAGTTTTTGAGAGCTTTATTTGTAACATCGAGGTCATTGATATTATACGAACAAGTGTCATGTTCTCTTATCTCTTAAACTTTGGTTATCCATATTTCTGCTAGATCTTTTATATTTTTCCAAATTGTATTTTTGTTTCCTAGAACATCAAAAATAGAAAATTTAAATATTAGAAAGCTCAAATGAATATTAGTATATTATATAGATATTTATGTTTTTATTAAAACCACAAAAATATTGTTATATCAACTACCTTTAAGCAAAGCTTGTGTTGGTAGTAAAGTGTTACATGTTACAAACTTAAATTATGTTTATATTACAGTAGCATATTAATTAATGCAATTTCATTAAATATTATTAAATTAATTAAATATAAATAAGAATGAATTTCTTAAAATATATTTATAATATTAGGTACAGTCATATATATTATATTATATCAATAGGTTAAAAGTGTTAAGTGGGGTAAGTATTCAGTGTATGTATTAAATAAATAAATCACATTTCTAAGGAAAGGAGTAACTACCCTTAGCTTTTAAAAAAAAGGAAGAAATTCCAATACCTATAGGCATAAAGCAAATTGAAATAGATTATTTCTACTTTTTAAATAAATCATTTTTTGTAACAATGTATCAGTTTTTTTAAAATTTAAAAAATTAGTTGATTTTTTTTTTTTAAATCTTCTGCTTTTTATGAGTTATAATATGTTTTAAGCAAATAAATATTTGTGATTAGTTTGTGATTATAACCTGTATGAAAGTATTTTATATTTTTAGTATGAATGAATAGAATATGTATAACATGTTGACATTTTCATTCATGTCAATTTATTCATAACTTGATTCGTAATACTTAACCAAGACTGTATTACACAAAATCAGAAAAGTATTCTGTTTCTGATCAAATTTAATAAAAGTTGTTAAAATATTTAATAAATATTATAATACTACAGCAGTGTTTTAGCTCAGTGGTATTTAATAGAACTGGGCTAACCGATACCCGAAATTATTATCAGCCGATATTGGTATTTTCGGATTATTGAGTATCGGGGTTTTTTTTCGAACCGATAACAAAACCAATATTTATTATTTGAATAATTAATAATTATCCTTGCGGAAACTTAATTTAGTTTTAAAAAAATATAGTACCGTATTTGAGGGTAAATAAAAACAGGTTTACACCTTTCAGGTGTTATATCTCAGGATGTAAAATATGTACAATGCTGTGAATTATATCAAAATTTGGGCTTCACCGTGTACTACATGATAGCAATTTCAATGAAGCATTTTTGGAGGTAAAACAATTTTTGGTCTTATCAATTTTATATCGGCGATTACTATGGAAGTAAAAAATTTTCAATTGAATTCGATTCTTTATAACAACTAATTTAATACATCAACAAATAACAATAATAGTGTTGGCACGCGTTCAGCCTTCTATAATTTTAATAGGGATGACTTTCACGGCTCAGAGAATAGGCAATTTAATATTTATAACAAATACTTGCGTCGATGACAATTAATTTTTATTGTACAATATAATAATAGTATATAGCTATAGTTGCAATTAATAAGAAAACATAATAAAGGATGGTATAGTTATAATTAACATAATAACGATTATAGAGTTATAACATAATATAAAATTATATAGCCTATGTGGCAGAATAATAAAAATGATAAAATACAACTATAAAAACTAATAATAATATAATTAAACCCTTAAGGCCCGTCGGCCATTATAACAACTCACCTGTGGTACGTTAAATAGCGGATTTAATCCCACGCGACTCGTGCCGGGGACGTAATAACAAAATAACATTAAACAATTGCAATCCACGCTAACCTAGCCATTTAGCCGTACCACGAAGAAGTACAACAGAATATAATGAGATATAATGCTTGCATCTGCGCATAAAAAAACTACAAACCACGCTAAACCGGAGCAGAAAAAGTTAGCGAGAACAATGATAATGGCGAGTATGTTCACCCTAGAACAAGGAAAAAACTTAAAGCAAATACAAGAATAATACAGGAACGATACACACCAGAGCAAGAAGAACAATTTTAGCTTGGAAACGTGGTTCTTTTTGGCTCAACAAGCCAAAGAAAAAGAATGAATAACCGACAAAAATATGAAAGAATCGTCGATCACTCGTGAAAAGAACAACAGTGCCACCTGTACAACAATACAAAAAACAAGAGAATAATAAGACAATTCACAGTGTAGGTGACACAAAAAGACGGAAAGAATTTGCAGTAGGACAAAGCAACAAGAACATAAAACTCAATATGACTGAACAACAACCACTGCTATTTTGCCATATTGGCATAAATAAATAGTTATACTTAGATTGTTATTATTGGTCAATGAAACTTATTTCGAAATGTTGTTTCTATTCACCCACAATTACGGTATCTGCTTTTTAACTTTATTTTGTATTGGTTTATGGAAATAGAATATCGGATCGGTTATATAAATCGGAATAACGGATATCAGAAAAGAATATTATCGACCCAGCTCTAGTAAATAATTTATTGTGTCCGACTACATTTTCATGCCACCACCTAGACTACAGTGTGTCGGCCTTTAGAATGGAGTGAATTTTAGATAATAAATTATACTGTGTAATGTATACTCACAATAAAAATTCAGTGATGTCCATGCTTCAAGACTTCCATGGTGCTACTGACAGAAGAGCCAAATAATATAGTAGACGAACACGCACAGACTATGCGCATGACTCATATACTAAATGCTAACCTCAAAATAAGTAAGCACCACCCCAAACAGTCACCCAATATATCTACAGCTGTTTCTTTTAGTATAATTTTTTGTTTTAGGATTTTAGGTATGTTTGACGCTTACCTGGTGGAGGTTGATTGTAGATCGTCCTCGCAGGTGTATGGTCGGCGTCTGTTGAGCTGTAACCGTTGTCGATAATGTACTGGTGACGGAGATGATGATCGGTCGATCTCCGTGGTCGGACGAAGGCTGGCGTATCCAACATGGTACGATTGTCGGTCGTCATTCTTACGTTCTTACAACACGGGCGATCATAACACCGTGTTAGTTAACATCGCGTGTCGCGTGTCGCAGACCGCGATCGCCGGCGGTTCGTCCGGCGCGACTTGTCTTACCGTGCCGCCTAGCCTTTGGGGCGTTGGTGGGAGAGATAACTAAGTCGTATCCAAGGTTTTTAGATTATATAATATAATAATATAATATAATCTAAAAACCTTGAGTCGTATCGTCGTAAGCCGTGGTGGTGGTTGATAAGGTGCCGACCGGTCGTTGCGGTGCCTGTACTTAGTACTGGCGACCGTTGCGTACCGTTTCATGGGGCGTAATAGAGATAAAAGTTAACGTATCACATATATAATAATTATAAATTAACTGAAAATACTGAAGCATAAAAATTGTGTCGTTTTAAATATTAAAAATATTATATTGTGTTTCATGTTCTTTCTGGAGTAATGCCTGTTGTTCATTATCCTTACATTGTTTTATTTGTGTTATTAAAGTATCACATGTCTTACATGTATCAAGTTTTGGTTTTTTAAATTTATAGCCAGTTTTATTAAAGACATCTTTAAACAAATCATATGACCCACATTTATTATCATTTTTTTCTTTTTTATATTGTTCATACATTTTTTTAATATTTAAATGACATTGGAGATAAAATTTATTTGTGTGCCTACGAGAATAGTGGCTCTGGTATTTGGGATACTTTTCAATATGATTTCTCATATCTATTTTTTCTTGAACCATTTTGTTATGTGGTTCATGTCGGCCACGGTTATCAGTATGATGCAATGTACCAGAATCACTCATTTTCATTTGCTGTATAATTAAATCAATTTTACCTCGACTTATTCCATACACACTTTGAAACATCTTTTTACATACTTTTATATATTGGTTTTCAATTAATATCAAATATGTAGCAGTTATAAGACGATTATGATTTATTCCATGTTTACCTCTTCCTAATCTTGTTGTTTTTTTGTCAGACAAAGTTATTCCACTAGATAAGATTTGATACTGAACATTTTTTTCCAATTTATAAAAACCTTCAAAAATTAATTTTTGTATCTCTGGAGAACAAACAACATCACATTTTTTACGACAGCAGTTAACTAATTCCTTAAATTTATTTTGAGGAATTATCACTCCTCTACGATTAATACACTCTTGTCCATGATCTCTTAAATATTTTTGTTCAATTCTATTTTTCTTTTTTGTCAGATCATGAATGTCAATTTCATAGATACTCTCAGAATCAGGGCCATTATTGTTTTCTTTTGTACCAAAAAATAAAAATATATATAATTAAAAAAAATATTTACTTTTAAATTAGTTGAATATAACTATATAATATATGTACCTAAGTTAGCTGATACAGTAGGTTGTTCTTCACAAATTAACATATTATTGTCATCAGGGATGTTTATTTCATAGTTACTCTCAATATTAGGACCATTATTGCTTTCTTTTGGTACAAAAAAAAAAAAAAAATATAATAATTAAATAATAATTAAAGAAAAGTATTTACTTTTAAATTAGTTAATTATATGTTAATTAGTTGAATATAACTATATAATATATGTACCTAAGTTAGCTGATACAGTAGGTTGTTCTTCACAAATTAACATATTATTGTCATCAGGGATGTTTATTTCATAGTTACTCTCAATATTAGGACCATTATTGCTTTCTTTTGGTACAAAAAAAAAAAAAAATATAATAATTAAATAATAATTAAAGAAAAGTATTTACTTTTAAATTAGTTAATTATATGTGTGTACCTAAGTTGAAAACAGCAGGTTGTTCTTCACAAATAAATATATTATTGTCATCAGGGATGTTTATTTCATAGATACTCTCAATATAAGGATCATTATTGCTTTCTTTTGGTACAAAAAAAAAAAAATTTAAATTAAATAATAATTTAAAAAAAAAAATTAGTTAAATATAATTATACCAATGTGTGTACTTAAGTTAGAAACAGCAGGTTGTTCTTCACAAATTAACTTAATATTGTCATCAGGAATGTTTATTTCATAGATACTCTCAATATTAGGATCATTATTGCTTTCTTTTGGTAAAAAAAAAAAAAAAATTTAAAAAAAGTATTTACTTTTAAATTGGTTGAATATAATTATACCAATGTGTGTACCTAAGTTAGAAACAGCAAGTTGTTCTTCACAAATTAAATTAATATTGTCATCATGGGTGTTTAGTTCATAGACATTTTCATTATCAGGGCCATTATTGTTTTCTTTTGGTAAAAAAAAATAAAAAACATTATGGAAAGGTTAAAATAAATTTAAAATTATGACATCTTTACCTAAACTGAATACTGGTGGTATAAGTTCAGTATATGTAGTTTCATTAAACATATCATGGTCATTATTAATATGAATTTCTAAAATAAAGTAGAATTTTATTAGAGGTTAAAAGTAAAATATTTTATACAGACTAGAAAAGAAATAGTAGGTACCTGATTCTAATCCTAAATTTGAGCAAAACTCTGTGTTAATGTTATAGGTTCTTTCCAAAATATTTTCATCATTATTATAACCAGTGTCAGAAATATTATTTAGATATAAATTACACTAAAAAAAATTAATTACAATTTATTAAAAATAAGTAGTATAATAACAGAATTATTTAATTTTACCTGAAATTCATTTTGTGTTGAATTAAGCCAATTAAGTACTTTATTATGATCATTATAATATACAGGCTTAACTTTTTTTCTCTGATACTGTCTCTGCAATATTATTATTATATCATTATATTATACTATTTTTTTTTCTTTTATTATAAAGCAAAATGTTTCAGCACATTTTAAAATACATGCAATAACAACTATTTAAATTATTTTTAGTTTCATCAAAATAGCTTAGTTTTTATTATACTTACTGAAGGGTTTGCATTATTGTGTTTTGTTGGAATATTTTTTAAAGATTTCAAAAAAGATGATCTAGAATTGAAGTACATTTTAAAAAATAACAGCTAATCACCAGTAAAACAATAAATTATAATATTAAATAATGAACATTTCTACTAGAAAAATCTATTGATATAATATAATATAATAAATTATTATAAAATGTTGTTTATATTAATATAATTCTCTAAAAATAACATAATAATATTATAAACATTGACATATCAAGTTTTGCCACCATGTGTTTTTTAAATATACCGACTTATCAATTATACTAAAGACATATCAATTTTTGGCATCACATAGATGATTATATAATGACTTATCAGTTTGGATACTTGCTCATAGATGGCGTAATATGCGAGAGAGACATATAATATTTTGCTATCATATAAAACACGTGATTTCTAAACAATTTCCATAATAATCTAAAAATCGACAAAAATGACATATCAGCTTCTGCCATCACACCACAGATTTCTTGTTATCATGTTAGATACCTAACCTAACCTATCTCACCCACAGCACAGTTAGATAATAATTTAATTGTACTTCCGATGTCTTATATTTTATTTAAACAATTTAATATAATCTTAAATATTATTCACGTATGTAACATAACAAAATAACCCATTTTATGCCAATTGGTACAAATGGTTAAAATTATAAAGCAATAAATAAAAATAAAAAACAAATAAGAATATAACAAGATCGTATACTATTATCATTATCTGTCATTGACAATGGATCGATCACACATTGTATATATTTATGAAACAAAATACAACGGTCAAATAACTGTGAAACGTATAACCCAGCATTTCCCAAAGTGAGCAATATCGCCACCTCGGGGGCGATAGTGCTGTTCAGTGGAGAGATGAAAGAACTATTTTTATTTGATGGTGATCATATAATAAAATTATAATTACATAAAATAATCAACTACATTTTCAATTTTAGTTTTTATACATCCCTATGTTTCTATCATTTATAGTTATGTAATATATAATAACAGGGGTGAATCGTGATTTTCCCGGTGGGCTTCCGTCCATACTAAATTATGGGACCCCCTGTTAAAACCTTAAAACCTTGTATTTTATATTTAAAAATGTTATTACTTATTAATAGGGCTCGTATTTTAAAGCATAATAAGCAACTAATAAATAAAATTGTTTTTTTAAAAAAATATATATATTTATTAAAAAAAAAAAAAGAGCATTACTAAAAATTAACATTAACTAGTTATAAAAATAAACAAAAATTTTTTAAAAATTAATTCAAGTAAAAAAAGAATTAACTCACGTGTATTACCCTCGATTTGCATTTTGCAGTAGTGAGACTGACTCTATTGTCCGACAGAATATTGAACATTTAATATAGAAAACGAACTCTACATCCATTGAAGTGATCGGTGTATACTTCATACAAGAAGTTTTAAATTAAAACACTAAATCTTAAATTTTGAAATGGTCGATATCGATGTTAAAGACATACTGACCGTATTGGTGAAACAGATTACCACTGGGCGCGCTGTAATCGTTTCAAAATGACTGATGTATTCGGGTACCAGATTATTAACATATTATCATGATTATGACAAAACATTTGAAATTTGAATTATTATTATTATAAATACGATATTATTATTATGATTACCTACTTTCCTTTGTACCTGTATTATGTATTTGTTTTATGTTAATTATTTTATAGTTAAATATTATTATTAACGTAGGTAGGTACCTAATAAGTAATTTTATATCTTAACGGCTATTAATACCATACTTATAACTTATATAGTTATATAGTTATATGAAATGGCATTACTTTTAAGTGATATTTTTTCCTATGCTAAATGCTCAGTCAACTCAAAAAATGCAATTGAGGGTGAACAAGTTTTAAATTCGAAACAAATTGTGCTTTGTGGAAAATTAGTGAAGGTAAGTTTTTAATTAAAAAAATATAAGTTGTATTGGAATTGGGTTCATATTTTTTATTGAATTTCATTAAAATAAATTATTGCTTAAGCATGAAATGAATGATGATTTATGACAATAGTATATTAATTTAAACAGCTTTAATGTAAATATATTATATATTATATCAATATATGCAATATGTATATTGTATATGTCTGTTAGCTACTTTATTTTTATATTAAAGTACATAGGTAGTATTTACTTTTTAATTAAATAATTTTATATTTTACTAGGAACAAATAATCACTATAAAAGCACTAATTATTCAAACATCTCATATTCGAGAAATGCCACACGAAGTGAGTGGTAATTTTAAATCAGGTGTTCAATTAGAAATAATTCAAGTAAAATGTACTTGTGCAGCTGGGGCATCAGAATGTTGTAAATATGTTGTAGCAATACTTTTATATTTAAATAGGTAAATTAATTTTATAATTTATTTAAATAAATAATTATTAGTCTTACAATGATAATTTTGAATGATTTTTGTTAGAACTCCAATATCTGATATTGATACATTATCATCGACCGATGTTAGATGTGAGTGGTCACGTTTAAAGGAACCATCTTTACAACAATATTCTCCTGTTCCCATTAAACAATTTTGTTGTTGCAAACCAATAATTGTTCCAACCTGTAATAGAGAACTATCAGGTGAAGACATTAGGTATGTAACTAAAAATAAAAAACTAACATAATAATGAGTACCTATTATTTTTTTTAGCTTTTTCTTTTGTGCATTGTAGATCAGCTTTTGTTTTTGCTTCGCCACTTTCAGCTTTAGCTTTACATACTAAAGGTAGAAATTTAATTTGTACTGAAGAAGGGAGATTAAAGAACATTGATGCTGATTCTAATATTGAAATTGTTTTGACACCTAATAGTTTGCTGGATATTGTTCATAATTTTTCTGTAAATGAACTTAAAAATTGCTGTTTAGCTAGATATTCCAAATTATTAGATAAGCCTACAGAGTATATAAGAAATAAGTCTCTTAAAGATAAAGTCTATTGGAAAGCTGTAAGACAGTTTAGGATTACAGGTAGCCGGTGTTATTCACTATACACCTATAATAAATCTCAAAAAACTGAAAAACAGTGGGCACTTAAGGCTAGTAGATATTTTTGGCCAAAAACATTTACCAATAAGTTTGTAAAGCATGGCATTGAGTTTGAAAGTATAGCAAGACAATTTTATTCAAAAACTAATAACATAAAAGTTTATGAATGTGGATTTATTACCCATTCAATAACACCTTGGTTAGGGTACTCACCTGATGGTGTAATTTTAGATGCAAACAATAATCCTATAAAACTAATTGAAATAAAATGTCCTTTTAAAGGATCATATCAGAGTCAATTAGATATGCTTAGTGACCTATCTTACATAATAAAAAAACCTAATGGTAAACTGGACTTAAAACAAAATCATGCATATTATGCACAAATACAGCTTGGGCTTGTAATGCTAAATGTAACACATTGTGATTTTATAATTTATAGTAGCTTTGATAACAACTATCATGTTATTCCTATAGATATTAATTATGACTACTGCAAACGTATGCTTTTAAGTTTAAAAAGTGTTTATTTTGACAAATTATTGCATGAAATATGCAAATTATCAAACAATAGATAATTTTATATATACAAATATACTATCCAATATACTGATTTGGTCAAAAATAAATCTTCTGTTGTACTTAAAAATCTACTTTAGTCACCTTACATCTGCAATATTTCTCAAGCTTTAATCAGCTTAATATTAATACTATTCTAGTAATATATTTATAATAATAACACTGTATTGCTGCTTAAAATTTTATTACATAAATAGTATATTAGTACATATCATTTAGATACACAAAAAATGATTCAAATAATATAAATACTTATTATTTACAGATGTATATATTATTATGTGTAATTTTCTGTGCCTAAATAATTTCAAATATATAGAAATTGATATAAGAAATGTGTAAATTATTGTGTATTTTTTCCAAATTACCTAACACATTTAATGCAAATACATTATACAAGACTATATTTATTGTACTTAGTCAACTGAAATATTACTAAATTTATCATTTGAGAAAATTGGCGGACTCAGATTACAAATGTCTCCAATTATAACCATAATATCTGAAGAGAGATGTGCATGAGCCCATGGAAACTTATTCTGGAGTATTTTAAATGTTTTTAGACGTTGGTTTATCCTCTCAATGTGAACTCTTGCACTTGCGATGTCTCTACTCCGTAACGCTTCATCCATGGAGAACTGTTTTTTGTTTTTTAAAAAGGGAGGACGAATAATTTCAATTGTTTTCTGTTTGCATAAATCATCTATCATAAATCCTTTATCCACCATAATAGCATCTGGATGTTCTAACTTATTCATCAATCCACTTTGTTCAAAAATTGCTTTATCTGATGCTCGCCCACCAAATGGCTCACTAATAAAGGTAATTAAACCACCAAGAGAAATACCAATTAAAAATTTCAAAGTAAATGTAGACTTATAATTACTGTATACTTTAATACGACAAGTTAAGCATTTTGGCCGTTGCACAGAAATTTCTGTGCAATCTAATACAACTCTAGTGTTCATAAATTTTTCAAAGCAATATGGAATATTATTTAAAATTTCATATCTTGATGGCCAGTAAATTATATGTTTTAAAATACTAGCTATTAAAGGAATATTTGTAACATAAATAAAACGACAAGTTTCCGCACTAAGATTTTTAAAAAAATTTGACAAGATTGCAAATGATAAATCTTGTTTTAGTTTTAAAAAAATTAGTATGATTCTTTCCTTAATACTGAGATTATGAGTTCTGGTGTCTGGATAATGCCTACTAAAAACCTCTACAATTTTTTCCAAAACTGAAAAAGAAGTTATTCCAGTCATAGTCACTAACTTTTTTTCAGAATCAATTAAGTTAATGAAAGGCACAAATATATCACCAACAGAAACTTGAACTTCCTTATCGTTCTTGTATTCCAGTATTCTTTGAACGTTTTCAATTTGGTGCTGATCATGGTCATTTATAGTTTCTACCAATAGAGGACTAGTAGACTTGACATTATGATGTGATGTGATACTGGATAAATCAAGTTTCTTTGGGCTCTAAACAAAATGTCTTTCATTTGATTTAAATGTAGGTACAGGTTTTAATACTTAAAAATATGTGTATAAAAATGTATGGCATATTATGATAAATTATATTAAAATGAATAGTTTACTCATTACACTTACTACTGATATTTTTTTTTTGGGAGAAGCAATATTTCTTGAAGATAATCTTTTCTTAGGAGAAATAAATGGAATAGATGACTTAGGTAAGTTCATATTTGGAACTGCATTTTTTTTTAGGCATTTTCTCTCTGCTTTTATTGAACTAATAGGTATTAAAAAATAAGATAATTACCTACATTAAACAAATTTAAATAAAGTTAGAGAGAACTTTCCTAATACTACTGTACTCACCTAGGACAGAAATAGTTATCTTCTGTAAAATGTCTTGAACATATTTGCAATCTTTTTTTTTGTAAAGTTTTTTTATCCATTCTTAGATTTATTGCCCATATTCTTCTTTTATCAACAAGTTCCTCAACTCCAAGTTTATTCAACCACATAATTTTTATTTCATTTTCTTTCGGAAATTGATGAAAACTAATGCCTTCACAAGTTGAATACCTTGAGTTACAACTAAACACAGAGCAAAAATTATGACTTTTCTTTTGTTGTGTCATAGTTAAGTCTGAAGAAAATAATTTAAATTCGGTAAACATACAGTTAATAATTATTATTGTGGCATTGACATAATATATTTGTCATGATATTTTAAAATATAATAATATAGGTAATATGTAAGTCCTAGTGGCTGGTACTAATACCTACTTAAAGTCTTGAACATAATAAAATATAAATTAATTTTAACCATTAACCATAATAATATCAATCTAACTATAGAAAATATACTCTACTATCATAAAATGTTACCCGAATAGGTTAGTTCAAATTTAATACACCAGAGCGCTCGTCGTTAATCTGTGATCCCAATAGGTATTGCAAGATATAAGGATGTGAAGATCGACAATCTATACAATTAATAAACAAACCGATAATGAAAACATATATACCTATACATATAATCCAATATAAAAATTTAGTTCACATTCTAGGTTTTTACGTTTCTTATTAATTCAATTTTTCTAGTATTACTATAGTTGTATAATAAATTTGTAAAAATTCTACAGCTGAAAAAAGCAAAAAAAAAAAAAACATTTACATAAAAATTGCAGGAAAAAGCAAAAATAATCGATTTATTTGCGATGAGATTATGAGAATGACGTGAAGCGAATTTATGTCCCTATAACCTAACCTTAGGTGAAGAATCCGGGGGTGTCCAGGCTTATCGTAACCCCCCCCCCCCTTCGTACGCTATGATAAAAATATAATGTTAGTTATGGTTAGAAACTTTTTCGTGGCTAAAAAAGCTATTATACAATTAAAATTGAATAGATTAAGTAATACTTACGTTCCAGTAGTGTCAAGTAATATCATAAAAAATTATGAACACGGTCAAGTAAGACTGGAGAGAGGAAAATACACCGTGGTAGTATACTGATTGTATAGAGCACGATTTAAGATATTTTTATTACTCTACGTGTCCATGATGCGAATCGTTATCAAATATCAACAGAGGTAAATCTCGCCATTACCACCACAGAATATGTTAAATTTAACCCGTTTTACGGTTTAAGCTGACGAGCGAGTTTCAACCTTCTAATGGCACTGTTCGTATCGATTTCATCATTAAAAAGTTATTATTCTGATGCAATTTGTGTAATTATTAATTGTAGTAGGTAATTATACTTATACCAGTGGCGGTTTTAATTGTATTTTTTTAGTAAGGCAACTTATGTATTTTACCCCCCCCCCTCCTTCATAAAAAAAATTAAACTAATATTGAAATTGGTTTCATTAGGCACTGTGACAATAAAAACGGTTTATGATTATCTATATCTATGTGTTGTTGTTGAACGTGCCGCGATCACATCTACGGGTTGGCCATAATACCTATCACATCTATTTTTAGTACTCAGAGGCGATGAAAAACGAGCCTCATGACGATCATTGCGCATGCACAATTTCGCTTGTTTAATAGTCGCCTACATTCGCGTACATACGCGCGCGTATGTGTGTGTAATTATAGTACAAAAATCGATCGGTCGATCGGACCGACGTTGGTGTCTGGTACACCGGCGATGTAGGGGTGGCAGGTCGAGACGACTGCTTCGGATCGTCCACTATATATTTTCGGAAGGGATTTGGGATCTCCGGTGTCTCCGGTGTACACCTTCATCCGTCCCATGATGCAAGGTCTGTAAATTCGAATAATCGACAGTTAATCCATATACTCTCAAACTTTTTTTTTTTTGCACCGCAGACCAAGAGGAAACTACGTTAGTATTCCGTCCTCCTGGCCGACATCGTTTATTAAACAAATACAACAGTTATTTAATCACGTAAAGGGACAATCTCCCTGTAGTGACCTCACACAGTTTATATTTTTTACAAAATGGAGAGCTCTATCCCTCCTACTTTGGCGTGTTGGCATACAAAAGAAAAAGACTTAACTACTTTTCAGCTTGCTTTGGTTGATGTTCATACTCCACCTTGCTGCATTCCCCTCTCCTCATCTTCTCTTAGCCTCGTGATTCTAGTGAAGAGCATGCAGATTCTCTATGAAGAACTATGAAGAATGATAATAACCTAAACACGATTCTCCTGTAACTTACGTCGTCCCAATAAGCGCCGACCTGCTTCCGGAAGACGCTCATTAGGACGAGCGTGATAGATCGTCGGGATTCAGTACCAAAAATTTTCCCGATTGCCGCAAGGGAGGCGTTCAATGGTTTTTGTATTTTTTCGGGGATTTTAATGCCAATGTGGAGCACCATTTTGTTATTATCAATTTGAAATGAGCAGAACGGGCAGTATTTAGTGAGTTGAAAAATGAAAGTTTTATCTCAACGCTACTCGCTTTAGCGTGTAAATATAACAATTACCCGTTGACTAATACTACATACGTCCCGGTCGGAGATATCCCGGAGTCGTCCCCAGGAATGCCT
This sequence comes from Aphis gossypii, assembly GCF_020184175.1. Classification (NCBI taxonomy): domain Eukaryota; kingdom Metazoa; phylum Arthropoda; class Insecta; order Hemiptera; family Aphididae; genus Aphis; species Aphis gossypii. The sequence goes on from NC_065533.1 coordinate 29,528,844, forward strand.
CATAACTTGATTGTCCTCGTCATTATCGTCATTGTCGGATAACCGCAGAGGAGTCCCGTCGCGCAAGATGGAATCGTCGGTTTCTGCGACAGCAAAACGAATACGCACGAACGTAAAAAGTTCGTTCGAGGGTTTCCTCCGGACAATCTGCTCCGGATGTTCGTCCATCGGCTCTCAAAACTCACCACTGGAGTTTTAACCGGACGATTTTGATTTTTTTTTTGGGCAATACTGATTTGCTCCGCACGGAGTTGGTAGGGGGGTGTTTCTACCGCATGCGCGGCTTCTTGCGCCACCTGTTCGGTTGACCTACGTTTTTCTTAGGCCAATTCCCGCTCTAAGCGTTCCACGCTCTTGCTAAGTGTAGCGATCGTAAGTTGCTGCTCGTCGACCGTCGCTTCTACCCCCTCCAACCTATCCAACATCTGTTCCATGAACTGATTTATCAAATCCTTTTCGGAGTTGACCTCATTACCGCTGTTCTGGATATCCGTTCTACTATCTTCTGGTACCTGGGCTGACAACGCGTCAGTAACCCCAAACCGTACTAATCTTGGATTCATGTTTTCCTTAGACCTAATATACTCCTCTAATGCTAGGAGCTTATCGGCCTTGGACTCCCCGGTCTCAACACCACGTATCGACAGTTCCCCGTTTAATATCTACAATATTTAATTCACCAATGCACTTGCCAGCCATAGTAGTAATTAAATTAATTGCTATTATCTACCTAATTAAATTACGATAGATACGAGATTAACATAAATCGGGCTATCGCTGGTGGTGGAGCTATGTAGGTACTTTCCAACCTATTAATAGTCTAACTCAATTTTAGCACTGTAGGAATTACACTAAATTTCGCAAATTCTGCCAAAATTTACCACCCTAGTTTAAATAAGTACTTAATATTCTATTACAACCAATTTTAAAAATATATATTAGGAACCGGTATGATCAGGACACCTATGTAGGTTCTTTTAACCCGATATGTGCTAATTTATTTTAATTTACGTAAAATAAATTGTGTAAAAAAAAATTTAGCACTTACTTTACTCCTTTTCCAACTGCACCAAATGTAGGTATCTGGTTGGGAATGTTAAAACACGTTGCGTTTCTTACAGATGACGGCACTTTATTATAAATATTAACACGTTCATGACCGCATGCAAATTGTGTATCCTTATAAATAACCAAAAATAAATTTTTGGAAAAATTATTTTTTTTTTTTACAGAAATAAATTAATTTCACTGCTTAAATAACAAAATTGATCATGTACAACTTTTAAAAGCTCTAATTTTCATGTCGACTTATGTTGACACCGGTTTTTTTTAAGGATACTCATTATAAAAACCCACTTGTCAACTATGATTGACATAGAAAATAATATAAAAATACCAACAAATAAATAAAATAATAGTTATAATAATTTAATTAGAAAATTAAAATTGATACAGTCCTCATAGTCTATGAGTTATAGTTTGAAATTATATAGTTTATATATAAATCTAAATTAAAACATTTAAAAAAAACATTAAAAAAACCAAAGCCTTTTTTATATTTATAAAGAAAAAAACTGCATAAAAATAAATTATTTATCAAACTAATTTGTATGATACATTTTGAAACAAGGATCTGCACATAAACCTATAGGTAGTATTTTCTTTTTCATCTTTACAAGTGTCACATATAAATAAAGTTGTGCTTCTTTTTTTGTGAGCATGGCATACCCTACATCTTTTTCGTTTTTGAACTTTTTGTATATTGTGTAATGGTTTACTTTGAGTTTCATATATTGTTAAAGATTTAGGGCTGCATGATGGTCTTTTATTTAATGAAACATCAAGTAAAGAACTTATAATACGTCTTCTAAATTCTAGATGGGAAGTTTTGATACTTGTAAATGATATAAGTAGTTGGAGTTCCATAAACAGATATCCACTAAATGAAAAAATACTTTGATATACCAACGCATACACTTTCTAGGCATTGGATAGTAGCTCATCATTTTATCAGCTCTATCTATTCCTGACATGTGATTATTATAGTCAACAATCACAGTAGGTTTGAATTTTTGTCTACCAAATTTATCAGTTACATTTTCAAAACCTAAATTGTGTTTTGTTGATATCAAACACATTTCCCTTTTATCAATCCATTTTTTTACATGTTCATTATTTTTTTGTGCATGGACTGCTTCACCTTTTTTTAATTTTTCAGCAGTAATACTAGGATTTTCTTTTCTTTTTTTCCTAAGGTTCCAACTACATGAGTTTTATTTTTATATAAATACCCAGCTAGTTGTACACTATTATAATAGTTATCCATGTACAGTGTATAACCTTTCTCCAAATAGTTCCTCATTAGTTTATCTACAATACCAAACGTCACTCCTCTTGAATCTGTTACTGCACCTTTACCCTTATAAATAATCAAATCTAAAATGAACCCATCATCAGTACAAAGTTCAAAAATTTTTATTCCATATTTATGTGCTTTACTAGGGATATACTGTCTAAAGCTTAACCTTCCTCTCTACAGAAGCATAGATTCATCTAATGACAAACTTTCTTTAGGATAGTATTTAGTTTGAATATTGGAAATTATACGATCAAGGACATTATTAATTTTGTGTAAACGATCAGACTTATCTGTTGTAAATGGATCATAAAAGCATAAGCATCTCAAAATAGTTTCATAACGATTTCGACTAAGAGTTTGGCCTTAAATTGGATGATAATCAACTTCTGATTGTGACCAATATAAACGTATAGCAGGGAGTTTATGAATACCCATAAGTAAACTAAGACCAATAAACTTTTTCAATTCATACGAGTATGAATGTAGATATATCAATATTTTACCAACTACTTAAATTTGAGTGTTTTTTTACACCTCGAGATCTTAAAATATTTACTTTCAAATTTACCCAAGTCACTATATTATTCATAATTCTATCATCAAAAAATAAAGAAAAATAATCATGAGGATTGTTACTTGATAAAGCGCATTGCAATCTAAAATTACCAGTAAAATATAACTTAGGAATAGTATTTATATCTGCAATTTCAACGTCTGTATCCGAATTTTCAATAATTTCATCACTATTATTGTTATCTGAATATTGTTGGACATACTCATCAGAACTATAATCATCGTCAAACGAATCTGAACTAGTCAAGTCCAGCAGATCTGAGATTTCATTAGTATTCATCGCGAAAAATGAAACTGTAGTACGATCTTTTGAAAAAATTCTATTTTATTTGAAAATGTATTCATGTAACATAATAATGTGTTATAATATTATAATAATATCAAAAATTCGTAATTGATTACAAACGTTATCAGACGTGTAAGCAAATTTGTGTACGATCGAGAAACCCAGAGTAACAGCTTGCATTTATTATTTTTGTGAATTAAATAAACGCGATCTAGTGGAGCTATTCAAAAACCAATGATACCGAATGATAAAGAAAAATGTGTTGAATAAAACCATACAATTTATATGGTTACAAAATAAAACCACGTATCAGGAAACCCTATTTACTTAAATAGGCCGCATGTCAACTATAGTTGACCGGTTATTTTAAAGAGACTCCATGTCAACAATAGTTGACATGCGGTCGTAAATATGTTAACAATAATATCACAATATATATATATAATACGAACGTTCGGCGACCGTCGTTCAGACTAGACTGCTCGTCCACGGTCGCCGGCCGGACCCAGTCCAGTTGAGTTATCGAGGACGAGAATAGAGCAGCCGCGGTCGTTGCGATAACGACCGCGACAAATCTATATAGTTTTCTTTAATATAATCCATAAATTCGTTGAATTTTTCATGTTTCGGCATTATAGATATAAAATCTTCAATAATACAGTTTTCTACATCTTTATTTAATAATGGTATACCAAATATACTTTCAATAATAAACCTATTTCTGATTGGTCTCAACTCCAAATTTTGAATGTAACGATACCAATCACCATGCTTGCCCCTAATAGAAACAACATTCTTTAATAATTGTAGTTGGCCAAACTTTTAATGCACCAAGATAAATAGATAATTCAAAATATTTCAAAAATATTCAAGGTCTAGAATAAACTTAAAAATTGAAGTTAATGATTGCTGCATTATCGTTATTTTGACGAAAAAATCAATGACAGTTCTTGATTTTGTGTTTGAAAACTCTTCATTTTAATCTACGATTAAAATTTTCTTTCAATTTTTCAATGTATGTTCGTGTACCCATGGTTTCGCAGAAGACCACAGATAATCGAAAGTATGCTGCAATCCAAATACTTTTAGGTAATAACTAAGTAGAGATAAATTGTTGATTATTATTTATTGGTAATTAACAATAATAATTAATAAGTAATAACTTATTACATTTGTTACAACAAAAACCTATACGTTCAAAATATTACCAGATAAGGTGAAAAATTCCAAAAAAATATTTTAGTCATTCGAGTCCACCTAGTCTCGACGTAAACGAGAATACCGAGGAATAATCGAATATTCGATAATCGAACAAAAAATTACTCATGTTGGAGCAAGTTACAATTTCTTTTTTTAACTCCCTGAGGGTGGTGCAAATTACAAGACCTTACTTTGGTGCAAATTACAAACACTACTTTCGACTACATTCAGTGGTGAAAATATCGTATCTTTATTTTGGTGCAAATTACAAACTCCCCCTAATGTTAGTAATATAGGTTAGGCCGTTCTATTAGTATAAGGTTTATGTTTATAATCATATAACCATACTGCATTAATCAATAGTATTGTGAGGACTGAGGATGACTTATTATTTGCATGTTTATTTCTTTGGGTTTGGTGGTTCGGAGTTATATTGGATTATAACAATTAGGTATGTAGTAGCCAAACGTATGAGCTGTAAAAAAAGAAAGTTAAATGTGTTTATCATATTATTATTAAGTATGTCAGAATATACCTTAACGTTTAATATATTAATAGGTAGGTACTTACTGCGTGAAAAAATGATAAATTTACTGAAAAAAAACCACTCGCCGAAACTTTAACTTCTCTGTTCGTGATTTGGTATGTGAATGAATTGATCTAAAAAAAATTATCTTTATGAAACATTTCATATTATTTAATTTTATATTATATTATAGGTATTAGGTAGGTATTCATAATTCGCAACAAACTAACACAACAGATGTTCATAAGTATGATTTATATTTATATATTTAGTAGTTTTACGATAACAATATATTATAATGATTATATAATTCAAAAAAATATTAATATGAAAATTAAGTAAAAAATAAATAAATAAATTTAAACGAAATTTAAAAAAAAAAACGATACTGAAGCATAGTGCTCTAGAGTGCAGTCTTGTACCATAGATATTCAAGCGATATTTTATAGAAACATGAACATCATATTTTAAGTTGAAGTCACGTAAATGTAATATGTACCTATGCGATTGCTAATGATTATAACTGCTGTCTTTCAGAAAAAATTGCTTATCTGTTACGTCATAGAAACATCCTAGTAACATTTTAAAAATACATTAATATAATATTTCATTGAAATGTATTGAAAACATTTAGGAAATTACATACCTTCTCAACAACCATGAAATATTACAGATCATTTGTAGGAACCTACTTTATTATTACACAACAAATATTCCTGTATAAATTTAATAGGATAATTATAATAAATTGCATAAGCTTAAAGAGAAGATCAATGAAATCTTAAGCACACCCAAAATATCCCCCGTCCTTCAATCTACTTTTCAAATTTCTCAATTATATAATTGGAATAATAATTGGAACTACCACCTCCAGAAATATTTTATAAGGAGTCATACCAGATGGTGTTTGTGAATTTAAGAACTCTGCAGGAAAATGTACGGATTCTTCACTATCAACAAATATATCGATAGAAAAGTAACCCATTTCTAGTGCTTGAAATCCATTAATCATTGGCGAGTTTATTGAGTCAGCTCGATTATTTGTGGTTGTCAAAATAACGCATTTGCATGACTATCCACTACTTGGATTTTTCAAATTTAAATGACTAGGCTTGCATTTATTTAATCAAATCGTGTTCCTCGTAATGTTTGTCAAATCTCCCGCAAATACTAATATAATGTCTTCCATAGTTTTATCTGATGACCAAATATCTCGTAGTGTTTGATCTAAAGCCTCTAAATCCCATTTATAAGCAATTGTGTACTCATCCCACACAATTATTACATAATCGGTTAATACTTTTGCTAATGGTGAATTTTTTTTATATTAGAAACTGGGGTTTTGGTAATGTGCAAGTCTAATGGTAGCTTTAACAAACCATGGTTACCGTATTTCCCGTTATTGGCCGACTGCTTGTTATTATTAAATGAATATATAATTATACAAATTACACGTAAAAATTTATTTTAAAATTAAAGTTTTGTAAATTGCGACGACGCGGTAACACCTAGAAAAATGTTTAAAACAATTCGGTTAAAAAAAGATTGGAAAAAAGTTAAATAGCGTCATCACAAAATAGATACATAAAAAAGGCCTGTTCTTTTATTTATATTAGGATAACATTTTATTATTAATGATCAAATCACAATCATTTTCATTAAACATAAACAAATAGACCAATATATATTTATAAATACATAGGTAGGTGTATGCATTTTAATTTTAATGATAAGTACTTGCCTTCAATTTCATTTTCAGAGTCTGGTATAACATTTTTTGAGAAAGGACTCAATACGATTTTTCAACTTAATAGGAAAATTGAACTAATTTAGTATGTTCCGAATGCTCTCTTGATGAATGGAATTGTAGGTTTTTTAAACTCCACAAATGAAATAGATACAATTTTATTAAATTCCCTTGACTTTTTTATAATCTGTCTTATACTAAAAATGTGATCAGTTATTGATATATTTAATAGATTCTATTAGGTCTGAAACCACCTTTGGTAATCTCCCAATATCTCCTCAGATAGTGTTTTAATTAATTATAACTGCATTTACTTCAAGTGCAGTTATATAGCCAGCTATAATTATGATCTATTTAGATTTTAGACTTAAACATAAATTATAGTTATGACTTCAGTACTCATTATATTCCCTGCTTTCATGCCCCATTAATACCCATTATTAAGCAATTACTTCTTATTTATTTCCAGAATTTTTCATTCAATGTCTGAAATTTTAGCTCTCGCGCTTACTCTTTATTATAACTTTCAAATTATGTTTACAAATTGTTATAATTACCAGCATGATAGTGGAAAAATCTAAATTGTTGTTTTTCAGTACATTTCTTAATGATATTAGAACTGCATTGACCGCCTGTTAAAAAAAAAATAAAAATATTTATATATTCCCAAATAAATAATGATAAGATTAATGTCATTATTTCTAGTTTACGAAAAAAAAATATGTTATAGAAGTGATTAATAATTCATTTTTATCTTAAATATATTAAACGAAAGCTCAGAAAAAAAAAGGAATCTACAGATATCTCTTATCGCCAGCCTATTGTAATTAATACTTATACATCCCGCGAAACACAATGTATCAATGAAGATAGGTATTGAAAATACTTGAGTTTCAAAGAAGATATAAATAAAATTTAATTGAATTCATAATGTAGATTAATATTCTTACCATAAATGATTATAAAATATTAATAATATTATAATAACTTATAAATATAATTGATAGTGTTCATTCGATAATGAAAATTAGTCGTGTAAATTTTTATTTTTAAAATAACACATAACATACATTTTAAGATAAATTTTCAAATAATAATTTAAAATTGATGGCAGAAGTTAAATGTTTAAAATCTCACTATATACTAGTAAAATAGTGCGGTTATGGGATAAAATTACTCCGGTGTGTACCGCTTACCACTTGCTTGATCCTCTCGGCCCGGTACGATATAAATACGATTCGGAACGAAACGCATAATAGTTGACACGCCAGAGCTATATTCCAGTAGATGACGCTTGTGGAGTTGTTGTGCTCTATAGTGTTGCCGTGATCTAATGAGTTAAATGACGCGTAAACCGAAATGAGCGTGACGTACGCGTACACGACAAAGTACAGCATACTGGCGGTCAAGTTCACTGCCAGGTCTAGCCCATAACACGCGGACAGGCCATCCACCAGCTGACAACCACGCCAGTGATCACGCCACGCAGCTTCCAGCTGCCAGTGTAGCGGCCGGTGGCCACCTCGACGATCGGCCACCGGTGGCCGTGCCGCATCGAGTGCTATCTTATGCAATCGGTGGACGACGTCGTGGCACGTGTCCTCTGCGGTCACGCACATGTACACGATCACGCATTCAACAACTACCGTCACTATGACCGCCGGTAGGCACAGCAACAGTACGTCGACGATCGCAAATCTGTCGGGTCGGGCTATCATTACGGCTACAGATCTCGCCAACACGACTGATCCGGCCACTGTGGCGTACACGCCAGCCATGGTAAATGCGTGCTGCTGCCGTAGTATTCCCCCACCTGTCATGCGTTTGTTCATGCCACGGCTCATCACGTTGTAGGCATTGTTTAACAGGTGTGCTGTGCTCGACTGACGGTGGGCAGCAGCCGTGGTCACAGACACCATCGCTTGCGCTGCGCCGGCAGTAGAGACGATCCACTCGACATTCGACGAACACGATACCGCGTCGCCACAAGACCAATCGCCCACCAGCGATGTGCATCGACGTACTGTCCAGTAGAACCACATTATTATCAGCGCACTATACGCCAGCCATCGTCGGTCTGGTGCAAACACACCATCAGACCGCAAACAACCTCTACCAACGTTGTTGGAACCGCCGTCTACAAGGACAAAATATAACTGTGACCTCTGTACTAATTATCCTACTCACTATTTCATCATCATTGATGTCGTCAACAATGTCTTTTAGTAATTAATTTCAATAAATTAACGTAACTCCTACTAATATATAACAAAACTAACAATAGATAGCTAATAACTATATTCAGTGGCGTACATATTTTTCATTAAGAGCAAACTTTATTTTATATCTATATTATATCCTATTATTAAAGATACTTAGAGACTGAATATACCTAATAAATACATTTTGTTTTTATCTCTATAGTTAATCGTTTAAAAATATTATATTTAACAGTTTTCTTGAAAAATAATTCTTACAAATCTAAAACGCCTATTTGATAATATTTTTCAAATAAATTTAAAAAATATTAAGTGGGCAGGTACCCCACCCTCTCACCCCTCCAGTTTACGCCTATGTATGTGTTAGAACTTATAATATTATAAGTTAGGTATAACTCTATATCAAACTCTGAGAACCTCAATAATGTTTAAAATAAATTTCAATCAAACGTTTCCATCCGTTTGCCATTTATATAGAAGTTTAATATAGATGAATAATTCATAAATTTAACTAAACAGTTTTTGATTCAGAAATTTATAACTAACCAAGCTAATTTAAAATTTCGCGAACTGCAGTTAATGGTTTACTAAAAAACTTAAAAATAAATTATTCTTTTAATTTTCTATCACTTGAAAAATTATTAAGTTATAATAATAATACCCATGTCAATTTTAAGTATTCCAATTTATAAATCTAAATAATTTCACTAAAAAATTTAAAATACCTTATATAATGCAACTCAATTTTTCTATGATTCTCTAAAAACGATTGTTTTTTCATAGATTTATCGAAGGCTTTTGATACTATTCAACATGCTATTCTATGACCAATTTTACCAAATGTTGGAATAAATAATAAAAGTCTCTTTTGATTTAAGAACTACCTCTCTAATAGACAACAAATGGTAAAATTAAATGATGTTATTTAATTCAAAATTATATTGAATATGGTATCCCGCAGTGTTGTGCTCTAGGTTCCATTTTGTTCATAGTATACATTAATACAGTTTGTGACTTAAATATTGATAGCAAAATAGCGACCGATGCTGATGATATTTATCTGTGATTATTTTTTTTTAGAAAAATCATGGGAAGTAGTGATGATCAAAACAAGACCAAGACTCTTGCAGGATTCTTGCTATTTTTAAATTTATAATAAACAAATAAATACCTGTTACAGATCTGTATAGGTTTTTTGCTACGACCAGGTAAGATGAAGTTAATTTGTTTTTTCGCACAATTTTTTAAAGCCCAGAAATTTCATTATTCAAATTTTAATTTCAAAATAATTCCTAAATTTGCTTTTAAAACGGTTTATGTCATATGTACATGATGAAGCCTTCTTTTATAATTTCATATAATCTAGGATATTATAATTGTTTTCTACTACACTACCACATTAAAATATCCAGCTGACGGCTGAGCAGGGTTTCACTCAAATACTTATCCAGTTCTACAATACTCGCTACCAAAAAATTTTTTTTACCTACAACTGAACTGACTAAATTATGAAATTTCTTCCAAATACTTAAAGACAATTGTACTAAAAGAGGTATTTAAATTTGCTTCATTCATATAATAATTTGGAATATCAGTATTTAAATTTTGTAATTTTCTTGGTAGAAAAGATATTCGGGTTTCAAATTTATCTTCACTTAAGAACCCGTACTTTTTGAACCTGGGCTTGAGAAATATTAAAACCTCTATTTTATGTACTGTTTAAAAGACAAATTTCATATCCATAATAGTAAACTTTCATCAATAGCTAAGTTAGGAAAAGGTATAAGAGCATTTTTAAAAGTTTTTTGAACTTCAGATATTACCATTTTTATTATTTTATTTAGTAGTTCACATAAATTTGTTAGTTATTATCTCAAAAATAAATTAATCGGAGAAGTAACAAATATCTACCTATCTTCATTCATTAGTTTACCTAATATATTTGGATGTAAGAGTTTATTAGTAGACCAATAATCTAGAATTTCTAATTTTTTATTTCTAGCCATTAACATATTATGTGCTAAAAATATAAACATTTTAACAATCGATGTATTTTTGAAATATCTAATCTGGAGTGCTCTGAAAAAGTTTGTTGTGCCATATCAATTGGTTTCAAATACAATATTTCCCATGAGCTTTGGTGTTATGAAAGTTTCAAAAAAGTCCAACACTGGAGAATTTTCATTTAAACCAAACTATTTTTTTTTCTGTATTTCAGCCTAAAGTATTGGATTTCATGAAAATTGATTAACTGGTATATAAAATAAAAATTACTTTATTTAGAGTAAATGGATGGATTTTTGGTTCAAAATTATGAACTCTCTTTTTCTATTTCAGTGGACCAAATTGTTTTAAAAAAATACAATATAATTACCTACAATACTAGACAAAATTGAATAGTACCAGTAGTCTATCATTCTTTTCTACATATTGCTGATATTGCTTTGTATGTTTTGTACTGTGCCTATAAACAACTATAGTTTATACTTGATACGAATTTCAAAAACTTGACTCTATAAACATATACAAATAATTTGAATAATTTAGAATAGTTTCATTTATTATTCTTAAAGTACCATGTTAAATGTTCGAAAAGAAATAATGGAAGACAAGTTCAATAACAATGAATGCAGTCATACCTAATGAATAACAGTTGGATGGTAGCTTTTCAGAGACATTACCTCCTATCAATCCTCCTACTTCTTCAACTCAAAATAAAAGCGTACGTACAGAAAGACAAAAAAAAGGTTTCTAATATTGACAAAGATATTAAGCATTTAAATAAGAATCAAAAAGTAATTGCTAGTTCACTTGAAGCTATTGAAATGATCATGATGAGTCTCGTAAAAACAGTTAAAACATTAATTTCTCCAAAAAGACAAGCTAACGCAAAACAACAAGTTTCAAATATCATTTACAATTTAGAAATAAATAAAATCGAAGAAAATGAAAATAACTATGGCTCCCATCCAACTAACCAGAATGTGGTTAATTATTTTAATTACCATTCAAATAATGATGTGATCCATCATGAGGACGATTACCCTGGTATGAAAAAAATATTTTTTTATGTGAACAATTGTTAATCATATGAGATTTTTTTTAACAGAATTTTCTAAATGTAGAAAATAAGAAAACAATTTTGACAAAAAAAAAATAACAAATCAAAACATATACACAAATGTAATATTGGCCTTAAGAAAAAAAAATATAAGTAATACGTATATTATAAATAACGAAATAAATGAATATAAAGGTTGATCAAGTTGGTAAAGTTTTGCTGTACAGTAGGTATCGAGCGTATCTTGGACATAGAGTAGGTGAATACAATTTATTATATATTAATGAAACTGAAAATAATGTAAGAATGAATTATGTAGAGGTTAATACTACATGCATTGAAGAAAATATACTATTACCTACAGAGATTGAAAACTGTAACATGGTTAAATACGGTAAAGAGAATTTAAATACTAAAGATAATTTATTATATATTGATATCAATGAGACTAAAAATAAAATTTCAAATGAAGAGACTGAAGATAATGTAATAGATCTAACAACAAATGACCAAAAACATTTAATTACCAACAAAAGTAGAAATTATAAATGTAAATCAATTGAAGAAGCTTGAGAAAAACATTTATTTTGGCCAAGGCCAGATACTATAGATTTAAACAAAAAAAAAAAAAAAAACAAACTAGAATTAAGCTACCCAGTGGAGAAAACATCACTTTAAGATATAACAAGCAAAATTACAAAAGGAAGGGAATTATGTCTCAAAAGATAAAAAAAAACCAAATCAGAAAAAAAAATTTCAAGAAATATTAAAAACATGCTGATAGTTTTGAAAATGATTCTAGTTATTTATATTGTAATAAGCTATATAGCTTAATATCTAAAAGTAGAGGGTCCTGGATAAAATGTTGTACCCGTACAAGATGGGCACATGCGCTTTGTACTGGGATTGAAATAACTGACAACTGTTACATTTATTTGTGATATATGCCGTTGAATCTTACCTTATAACTTATAAATCTCATCATTATGTATTAGTTTACTACTTATTTATTTATTTTTTTATTTTAAAGTGTTTATGCAGAGTTGTTTTTTAATTGTTAATATTGTTATAATGATATGCCTTACAATATTACCACGGTGGTGTAATATTTTTTTTTATTAAAAATATTTTACAATTTTAAACTATTTGTTTTAACTATTCAAATGTTTATTGCTATGAGTTATAATGACACTATGCTTTAAACTGTTACCGGGGTAATATTTTATAAATTATGTTTTTGTTGTGTTATTTGTTTTGTATTAAACCATAATTTGTTTTAAATATTTTAAACTTGTTATTTTTGTTCCCTAATAATTTATTTGCTTTTAAACATTTACAAAATCGTTTAGGCAGTGGCGTATTTACGGGGGGGGGGGGGGGTGGTTTCGGGTTCACCCCCCCCCCAGAACAAAAAAAATTAACTTGGTGTTAAATAAATATTTTATTACGGGTTTTCTAATAATTTAACGATGTAGATAGACATAGACTGTCTATATAACTATCTATGACAGGTTAGTGTGGTTATTTTGGTATGGATTATCTTAATTGTAATTTGTGTTACTCAGATGGGGTTTTTAAAATTTGACCCCCCCCCCCACTCCCAAGAATTTATTGAAAATACGCCATTGCTTGTAGGTTATACATTTTTATTGTTTTCGGCATAACTAATTATATAAATTCCAAGTGTTCAAATACTGCCTTTAAAATTTCAATGACTAGATGAGACTGTTCAATTACTAGTATTTTACAGATTTTTTTAAATTAACTAATTTTGCTGAAATGTTTTTAAGTTGTTAATCTAATAAATGGGTTTATTACAAAGAAGATAGATCAAGAAATTACTTTATCTGAATTAGTAGAATTAATTATAAAAACTGAATTTATCAATGAAATTTAAAGGTCACCGATTTCTAAATTATTCAATAATTGGATTGGTTACCCTAATATAATTGTATACGAAAAACGATTCTGAACGGAAATGATTTGTCAGCCTAGGGGTTTAGATATATATTTTCAATTCAGTGGTGAAAAAGGTAGTTTATGTTTTAATGACCCTAACACTCCAAATTTAAATCTTGTACAGAAAATGTCAATCTAAACAACTGGTGTATATTTCGAGTTTCTACGATTTAGTAATTTTGAACTATCACAAAAATCTAAAACTATTTGATAGTAAATAATTTTTATTTTACGTGTGATATGTGTGTTACTAACGATATATTTATTTTGAATTTACCAATCCTCAACTTTTAGAATTATTATAAGATAAACTTATGGAAAATCTTGTATTAAATTTTCAACTCTTAGCTACTTATACAAAATTTTTTTATAAATTTTTAACAACAAAATAATTTGCAAATTTTTACGATTTTAACATATATCGTAAAAATTGAACTTTAAACGCTTATAAAAAAGAATTGTGACGAACGATTTTTGATTTTTTTTTAACTACAATAAGAACAATTTATAAGAAACCTTTATTAAATTTTCAAATGTTGTTTATCGACATTTCAATAAAAAATACTTAGAAAAATCTAAAATTTCAGTTGTTTATAATTAACTCAAAAAACCCGAAGCATATTTTAAATTTAACCGTTTACAGATAACACTTATAGGTATATAAATATTTTGTGAAAATGTTAAGTTTTTAAAAATTAAACATTGATTTGTTATCGAGTTACTATTATAAACTGGTTTTGCGTGAAATTTCCTGTTTTCCGTTACCTTTTTGTCTTTTTGTAGTTTTTAGCGATTTTTTGTTTTTGAAAACTACTGGTAAGTTTTTACTTTTGATATCTATACAGCATTAAGGATATTCACTTTGCTATCGGACAAATAACATACACACAAAAAAAAAAAACACATCATTTTAAAATCAATATATTCGTCACTTCATTTATAATTTAAAATTACGTGAAGATTTTAATAATTGTTAAGGTACTTGATAATATTGATAATTTTATTATTATTATTTTTTTATTTTATTCGATTTGATCAAATTATATGAATCTTACAATTTTTTTGAAACGTATAACCTATCAGGACTTTTTTCGAAGCGGACTTTTTGCTCTCACGTGAGTTACTTTCCTAATTTAATTTATAATATAATACAATATAATATAATGTTATACAATAGTTTTAAATTGTTTTGATTTATCCTGTCCAATAAAATATAACATAATACAGCAAAATAAAAAATTGGTTTTTTTTTCATCTATCAGAATAAACAGTTGTAAAGAAATTACCTGACTTGTTGAGGTCTAAGTAGTACCTATATAACGTATATGAGCTAATTTGTTTTATAATACCTATAATCATTAGAACTCATCAACTTCAACTTACGAATCAACAACGTGTGGTTTATTTTATCGAATGCTTTAGTAAAGCAGCTTTACTATACATTACATTTTCCTAATTTATTTAATTACTTTTCCAACAGTACCCATCAAACATTTAAAGCGTGAAACTAATTTTGAAGTTATTGATTTATGCAGGTAAAATATAACATATTATGTTTGGAAAAATAGAAGTTTTTTTTCTTCATTTTTAAAGTCACTGTAAATGCTATTTTAATTTTAAATTCAATAATAAGTCGTCGCACATAAAAATTGATTCAGAATAGAGACATGTGTCTGCTTCTATTTCTAATCATGAATTATAATTATTTTAAATTACCAACAGTAATAATTATTATGCTAAATATTTTTTTCTAAGGTTACTGTTTGAAAATTGTTGTAAAAAATTGAACATAAAAATGTAATTTTAATATTTTATTTGCTTCATAAAAAAAATATGAAAAACTATAAATTTCTATTGAATATTTAATACTTATATAATATACATAAAGAAATGAACAAAAACTGTGAACACGTATTTATAATTTGAAATACCTATATATTGTTTGATCATTTAAGTTTAACTATATAATATAGGTATATAGGTAGGTATGTATATTATCATTAGTAGTAGTAGTACCTACATCAAATAAATAAATAAATAGTAAGGATTTAAATTGAATTAAAATAAAATGATGATTATTTTTTTAAAAAACTTGCCTTTTTTGGAACAAAACACTTTGTTATAAATTTCTTTGACCAACAATAACCCGAGCATCTGAGAAATAACGTAAAACGGACCCAACGTCTTGAATCCAAACGTTTTGTTCGTCGATACCATAATATTTTGATTGATCCCCAAATTTGTATAAACAATTAAATTCCTATTAAAGTACAAGTACTTAACTATGATGTTTGGCTAAAAATTTAAGTTGAGTTATAGCTTTTTTCGAAAATGCCGAGTTACTTATATATCGTATCGTGAAAGGCATTGACATTACTATTATATGTACCTACCTGTCAACAATAAAACAAACATGATTTTCGGCGATAACATATAATATTGTATTGATTCGGTATAGGTAGGTACTTATTATAATATCATAAAATGCTTAGTGAACGAAAAATATACATCATCTAGATAACGGGACACCTGTCATGTATTGATAAGCCGGTGGCAAACATAATTATTGGGTGCGATAAAATATTTTTTCCTCGACTCTTAAAAATGCATTAGTGAGAAGCGTTTTATTAAGTTTTATTAATTATTGATAAAGCGTATTTTAGTATAATACAAGTACATAAGTATAATAATATATAGGTACCAATATCAAAATGTTTTTTGAAACAATATACCTAATACTATTATTTGTAATAATAATAGGTAGGCACCTAAGTACTTTATATTCTACTAAACCATAAATAACACAGCTACAAGATAAGCTCAACTGAGTGAACAAAATAAAACACGTATATCATATAATTTTGATGTGCATACCGAGTAACATGACGTGTTTTTTTTTATTATAAAATTAGTTATAAAAGAAATCAATTTAGCGAACTGTACCGTCTTAAAGACGTTCATAAGATGATTTTAAATAGATATCTATCATAGGTATAATACACATTTACACATAATATACAGTGCTTAAGTAGTTCAGGATTTAGTCCAACAACCGTTTATTTAATCGTTAAGCATGGTTTTTAACTTCAGTTATAACTATGGGTCTATGCAATTATAAATTAATTATAATATTAAAATGAAAATGGGATCATTTTAATTCAGAAATACATAAAGACCCCGACATTTTTTAATAACAATGTGTTTTCAGTATAAATTAACAAAAAAGTGAGCAAGTGCCAAGTAGTTATGTATGTTGGTGTACGTAAGGCAGTGGTTCTTAACCGGTGCTCCGCGGAACACAGGTGTTCCGTGAACTTAATATAAGTGTTCCGACAAAATTTTAAAATCAGTAAAAAAAAAATTTACTTAGTATTTCTATTTTCATTCTCTTAACATTTTGACTTTTAAAACAAAACACAATAATATAAGTAAGATGTTTTACAAACATATTTGCAAACGGTTTTATGGTATACATTTATTGTTTAATATATTAAACAATTAAAAAATTAATATAATTACTGTTTTATTTTACGACCGTGTTCCGCAAAAACCTCATAAAATGTTAAGTATTCCATCATTCGAAAAAGGTTAAGAACTACTGGGTTAAGCAATAGATCATTATTTATCAAGGAATTTATTTATTATTGATGCATGTTCTATAAAGAATAATAAATATTTGAATAAACGTGTGCCTAAGTGTTTGAAAACGTAAACAAACTATGACAAGCACATTTTGGTATCCAATTCTGAAGAGCTGAAAGTTGTAGTAGTGTAGTATTATAATTTATAACCTAACTTGAGGGGCGACAATGTAAAACATACAATTTCCATTTTTTGCTTTTTTCAGAAACATTGATTTTCTAAAGTAGCTTATCAGAAAGTCATAGTAAAAACATTAAGTATTCAAAAAATACATAAAAAAAAACTGAACCTACTAATGATTTTTGTTTATATTTAAATTTAAGTTTTGGTAAATTTAAACGTCATTTCATAAAGTGGATCGTGCCAAAACGTACTATTTCCACCACTTAGTTCGTTTTGTCAAAATTCAATGGAAATAGTACGTTTTGGCCATATTTCATCATAACGTACTATTTCCATTAAATAGTACATTTTGATACAATTTAACGATTTAAGGTAGGTAGTAGGGTGGTCTTTAGTTGTAGATGATAAAAAAAAATATTATTGTTTTTATTGCTGGACCCTTCCATTTTTTTTAAAATCATATAAAAATTATATGTAAAAAAATTGAGCAAAATTACTCATCCCCTTCCCGTGCCCCAAGTGACTTAAAAATTGGACAGAGGGTAGTTAAACGGTTTTTTGTATTTTATTCAAAAACCATAAGATTTATCATAAAAATGTATTGAACTTAAATTGTAGAACAAATTAAGTACTATAAAAAATGTTATTACAAAATTTTCGTAAATCTATTATGCTATATAATAAATAATAAAATATAAAATATTTGATTTATTTGGGAAAATTCATCACCTTTTAACATTATTTATATATTATTATTAAATTTGGTCTGAAATAATTATTATCATGGGAATATTGTACATACCTTTTAGTTAATATCTATGTTATTGAGTCCATTAACTCAGTTATCTTATCGATTATTACATATTACGATTTATCTATGGTATAGTTTTCATAGAATTTATGAATATTATTTGTTTGTCAACCCGTGATCGTCGTAACGTCATGTGCTGTGTATGATATTATTGATATTTTATTGTTTCTATATAAAGTTAAAATTTTAAATTGTTTTTTATATTTATTAAAATAAAATTTTCGACGTTTGTTAAAAATGCCACGACGAAAGACAATATATTTGATTGGATCAATGGATAGTCAAATTCTCGGCAGTAAACTACCTACACTAAGAAACTGTATGAAAGTTTTATTTTTTAATATGCGAATTGTGAAAATGAATTTGTCAGAAAGTGCATATTTAGTTATTGATAAATGTATTATATTCTGGAAAAAAGCAAGAATTCCAATTAAAGATCGAGCAGATTGCATGAAGAAATTAAAAAAGTCGTATGAATTATAGCGAAATCTTGAAAAACATAAAGAACGGAAAAGCGAAACGTATACATCTCAAATTAAAGAGTTTGAAAAAAAATTAGACAACTTATTTGACATAGCACATGCAAATGCATTTAATATAATGAAAATTGAAATTGATAAAGAATTTTTACGTTCACAAAGAATGCCAGGTCGTCCGGGTTGTTTGCTAGGAGTTGACATGCAATTTATGAAAAAAGAAAAAAGACAAACTATTAGAAAAAATACAGAGGCAAGAAAACGACAAAAATATGAAGCTGAACTTTCAAATATTGAACTAGGTAATTAATACATTTTTAATACTGAAAAACATTCAATTACCTATTGTAGCTATCTATTCATTGATCATATTATAAATTATTTTACTATTATTTTATAGTTGAAACACCGGCATTCACTAGTTCCGAGGAAGAGGAGGACATGGAATGTAGTATTAATTCAGAATATGAAGAAATTGAAGATATACCCGGTTCATCTGAAGTTCAAAGAGCAACCAAATCAATCATGACATCTAGACTTTCGGCAGCTTTAGATAAGTGTAAGGTTAGTGACAGGGACGCAGTACATTTATTAACAGCATGTATAGAAAGTCTTTCTTTAAATCCGGCTAGTTATATTATTAATAGAACATCTATTAGAAATAGCCGAGAAAGTATTCGAAAATAAATCGCAGAAAAAGTTCATTCAGATTTTGTTAGTTTAAATGTAGATTTTGTTATTGTACATTGGGATACAAAATTACTTCCTAGCTTAACTAATCAAGAAAAAGTTGACCGTCTTCCAGTAATTGTCTCAACACCAAATGGAGAACAACTTCTTGGCGTTCCAGAAATCCCATCAGGAACAGGAAGTGAAATATCATCAGCCGTATATGATTCTTTAGAAAAATGGTCTTTGCTTGATAAGGTACAAGGTTTTGTATTTGATACTACTGCGTCAAATACCGGCAGACTAAATGGGGCATCTACACTTTTGGAGCAGAAATTGAACAGAGACATTATTTATTTTGCTTGTAGGCAGCGTTGCCATCCGTACGATAATTATCGTACACATACGATAATTTGGGCCAATTGTACGATGTACGATAGACACTTACAAGAAAATACGATAATTTTACCATGGTACAATAAAATTGATAATTTTTAAAATCACAGATCACAGATATGAGATTAATTCATAATCCTGTGCTAAAATATTATGCTTCATTTTTATCAGATTTTTTCATTCTGATATTGATAATATTATATTATATTTTTATTGATAATTGATATTTATAATTAATAGCATCGAGATAGTTAACAATTAAGTATAATCATATACCTTATACTAGTATAAGGTCTATGAGCATAGATATCTATGGTCTATGAGTATAATTTATATATTATACAGTAATCCCTCGTTATCCGCGGAGGTTACGTTCCAGTAAATCTGCGCGGATAACGAAACCGCGGATAACGAGACCATAAATTAATGTAAAAAAGGAGGTTATGTTAAATTTTTTTAATTTTAAAAATCAATTAATAATTTTTTATTCATAAAACTAATTTATTTATTATCTATTATTATTATTATTATTATTATCTATATCAACATATTAAGAAGGATGGAAAAAATTAGTAATAGATGTTTGTTTCCTTTTATTTTCTACGTCTTTGCGAATTTCTTCGTATGGCACCAACAGTTCTTGGATTCCCCTTTTGAACTTTAATGCTCTTTCAGTGAGTGGATCTGTCTCAAGAACTCGTTCAGTCAGTTGGTTTGCCAATGAAAAAATCTCATTGATTGATTTAGAGGAAAAATCCAGCTTCACAGGCTCTTCTTCCTCTTCTTCCTGGTTAAATTGTTTTGGTTCGTTTTGGATTGCGGTAATTTCTTCCAGCTCCTCCAACGTAAGTTCTTGATCATAGTTATTCATCATTTCTTCTATGTCGTCTCTATTTATCTCATCAAAACCTTCTACGTCTCGAGCAATTCCTACGATTTGATTCACAGTGGTGCTCAGATCGTCAATTTTATCGAAAAACACAACTTCCGGCCATAACTTTCGCCAACAAGCATTTATAGTGGAGTGTTGAACTTCGTCAAGTGATTCTTTGATGTTGACAAGACATTCGGCGATGTTATAATTTTTCCATCCTTGTGTGACAGTGAGTTTTGGATCTTCTTCCATGTTTTTTAATAAACGTTTAAAAGTTCTTCTTACGTAATAAGCCTTAAAAGCTGCGATCACCCCTTGATCTAATGGTTGAAGGAGTGAGGTGGTATTTGGAGGCAAAAACATGACTTTAATGTTAGAATGCTGAAGTTCTAATGAGGAAGGATGGCCTGGGGCATTGTCAGTCAGTAATAAAGCTTTAAAAGGGAGATTTTTTAATTTTAGGTACGTCTCCACTTGAGGAATAAAACAGTTCTTAAACCAATCACTAAAAATCTGTGCTGTAACCCAAGCTTTATTATTTGCTCTCCAAAACACAGGCAAGTGATTCATATCTTTACCTTTGAAGGCTCTTGGGTTAAGTGACTTATAAACGACCATTGGCTTCATCATAAAACCACAAGCATTGGCACAAAGCAATAAGGTTAGTCTATCTTTAGCAGCCTTAAATCCGGGTGCTGTTTTTTCATTTTTTGATAAAAAAGTTCTTGATGGCATTCTTTTCCAAAAAAGACCAGTTTCGTCTGCATTGAATACCTGTTCAGGTGTATAACCTCCCTGTTCAATAACATTTTTCAACTCTAACGGAAAATTCTTAGCTGCTAAATGATCTGCAGAGGCAGACTCGCCGACTAGCTTGACATTGTGAAGGTTACACCGATTTTTGAATTTTTCAAACCAGCCTTTGCTTGCAAGAAACGACGAGTTTTTGCCGTCTTCCTGCGATGAACTTGTAAAATGCTGATGAATTTGTTTAGCTTTTTCCCGTATAATTATAGAACTGAGAGGAACTTTTTTTTGGGTCTGGTCTTCAATCCAAATATTTAAGGCTTTTTCAGTTTTCTCCACCATAACATCACGCGTAATAAAACACGTTTTATTGGAAATAGGAGCACTTTCCATAACACTGCGTCGTATTGTTTCTTCATTTTTACGTATTTCTCGAACACTAGACTCATTCATTTTGTACGTTCTAGCAATTGACGCTACAGTATCACCATTTTTTAATTTGTCCAAAATTTCAATTTTTTGAACGAGTGATAAAACATTTCTTCTCCTTTTTATTGACATTTTACATTGAGAAGCCATTTAAAAATATTTTCGCTACTAAATTTATTAAACACTGTTGTACACGTGTCACGCACAAATATCACCTTACAACTGAGTAATTGACGATTATTAACGTGCATGTGTAGGTAACTTTTTGTGGTTTATCTGCAATAAGTATATATAATGTATATGTGTTATACCTTTAGCGATATAACAATAATTATCTACAATTGTCAAAAATAAATTTCTACAGTGTTCGTGGAATAATGATTATCGCATTATCGCAATCGCATTAATAATATGTTATCGTGGACCCAACCGCGGATAAAAAAACCGCGGATAACGAGGGGTTACTGTATATACTTTATTCTGTGTATATACAAGTAGTCTTATCTATCTCAATGATGAATAGTTATATTTGCACGGTTTGATCCACGGTTTATAGATACTAGATAGTATTATTTATATTTAATATTTATATCTTAAACCCGTGTTATTACAATTGGTTTACCCGTTTACCTCAGTATTAGACTTACTTCTTAGACACGATTTAAAAATCTTAAATCGTGCTCTTAGATCATATTATAATATATTTTAATCATATGTATATGATCTAAGATTAGACTGGACGATAAATTATAAAATACTGTGATAGGTATATTGTAGTTTTAATCTTAATTTTTTTTTGGTATTGCGTTAAACATATAGAATGCTTTTATTATTGTTGTCTCAAATCTGATAATTTCTAAGCATTGATTTAAATTATTTGATAGGATAAAAGTAGGACAAATGAGAAATTCAAAATTTTAAATATAACATTTATTAAGAGACGCTATTAGCAAAATATAATTTTTCTTTTTAAAATTTAACACTGAAGTTAACAATAATCACAATTTATCCAAATAATTTTGTATGAAAAAGTTGTAGTAGGTTAACAGTTTTAAAGGTGATTGATTAAATTGAAATAGATTCTTGAGATCTGAAATTGAAAAAATATAACAAAAAATTAACTTTACACTTTTTATTACATTTATAAGAATAACGTATATTATACAATATTTATCACATAACAACTATATAAATAAATAATTAATACTAAAAAAATAGTCAGTCTGTTTGATACTATAAATATATAAGTTTATAACATGAATCAAATTAACAAAAACATAAAAAAGAAAAACATTTAACTTATGGACAAAGCAACAAAATCTAAGTTAAAGAACCATATTAAACCATATAAAATAAAACAATAGAACTAGAAAAACTTAAAAATATAAACACATTAAAATTAATCTATCACAATGGTTTTCATTAGTCTTCTTCCTCATTATCATCAAATCTTAAAGCAATAAAAATATTGTCAGTGGTACCTTTGTTGTCATTAGTCTTAGGATATAAAATGTTTTTTGTCATTCGACTAAACATTTCATCGTTTGGTTGGAAGTTAACACACGTTTTACCACTTTCCCTTCCACCTTTTATGTGCTGCTTTGTATGAAGGGCCCCGTTTATGGTATCTGTGTTTAACTTATTTCTGAGTTTTGTCTTCATGCAGTTAACTGTTGAAAACACCCTTTCACAATCAGCGTTGGCATGTGGTAAACTTAAAACCGAAAGTGCGAAATCAGCTAACTCTCCATAGTCACCAATGTGTTTGACTGCTGACCTAAAAATGTAGTTATTTGTTTAGTATGTTAATACCAATAGGGATTTCATATTGTTATGAAAAAAAAAATTACCAAAAAAAATCAGGATACTTGATATCAATATAATCTTTTAAACCAACTAATGTAAGAGGCAGTCTACGCCACTGGCTGTCAATAGATTGCATAAGTTGTGTGTTATCCTCTGGTAAAATTCTTGGCATTAATGATGGTGTTTCATCTCTGAAGCTTAATGAAATAGCATTGATGGGTTTTAACATTTTTAACTTCGACAATACAGGGTCGCTCATGTTATATCGTTTTTTTATTTCTACAGTAGCCGACTGTAAAAATTGTCTACACCTGAAATGAACAAAGATTACATAAAAGAAAATGTAATAATTAATAAAAAAAAAATAAATAAATAAATTACTTTTCATAAAAATCTTTCAAACGAGATGGATCATTAACAATTTCTGCTTTTTCTTTATGTCTCAATACATTTATGCCCAAGTATAGTTGGCTATTTATCAGTTGGTATTGGCCGTTTTTAGGATTAATGTCATTTAGCGGAGTTCTAAATACATAATCTTTTTTAAGAAAACATTGAAGAATTTCAGTATACAGTTCAACTATCATCTCGTGTAAGTCATTCACAACAACTTCCTTGGTTTGGAAAAAACTATTAAATCTAAAAATGGAATAAATTTAAAGATAAAAATTAATCTTCAATACTTAAGTCACTGTTTACTTATACTAACTTATTGAACATCGGAAGAATCCAATCAAGGAAATAATAGAATAGTTTCATAAACGGATCATTAAGATTGTGGTAAATTTGCACCGTTGCTATTAACCGTTGTGCCAAGTATGCATCAGTAAAATACAACTTTAATGCTTCCCACTGCTCCAAAAGTCTTGACACTACAGCCCCAAGCGATAACCATCGTGTTTGCGATGGGTGAAGGATTTTGTGGGGTTCAATATCCATGAATCTTTGAAATTGAACAAGTTCACTTTGATGTTTGGAACTACTTTTAAGAAAATTGTAAATGTTTCTTGCCAAGTCTTCACAAGACCTTGGCAAATATTTGCAGGCTTCACTCACGCAGAGATGTGCAGAGTGACATACACACTTCATAATAAATATGCCTGGGCAAGAGTCTCGTAGTCTAGAAGCAACTGAGTTATGCTCTCCCATCATAACATTACAGCCATCGGAACCAAAACCAATAATATTTGTCAACGGTATATTAAAATCATGCAAAGTTTTTAATAACCCATTATATAAATGCTCAGCATTTGCCGAAGATGGATTATTTGAACTAAAGACATTATGCAGTAACCCTTTAGTATACTAGCAAGTTCATTCTTCTGTGTGGCGCCTATTACATTTTTGATGATTGCTGTGGTCTTTGTACGCTTCATCGATATTGATTTAGCAATATCTGTTATACATAATAGAATAATAATACTTAATCTAAAAAATAACTTATACATATAATGTTAGCAAATCCAATTATTAGAAAAATAAGTGAAATTTTCAATTTCAAAACCTTAGGTATGTTTAATGAAACAAATGCTTAAAAATATAATACCTGAATCGGGGAATAAGTCTTTCAACAAATCCGTCAAATGATCCGATGCTAGGAATGGAATATTATGTTCTGCGAAGTAACCAGCCAATTTAATTTCGGCTTGTTGCACAGACTTATTGATTTTATTTTGAACTATAGGGGTTTTAGATGTAAAACACATCATTGATTTTTGTTTTGACGCGTTACTTATAATGCTCGTGTGTTTTTTTCCTTTCCAATGGTTTTTGATTACAGTTAATTCGGCAACCATAGATACTTTGCAAAATTTACACCTTGCTTTAAGCTCGTCGGCGTCTTATTCAATCCAATCTCTAAGTCTACTATCAGTTTTCCATTCTGAACGGAATTTTTGAGTTCGATATTTGAAGATAAAACTACTTAGTACTTAGAAATACACCTTAAACTATTTCGTTTAATATTACATAAATATTATTAATATTATATGTATAAAATAAAACCACTGTAAAAAATTAAATTTTGTGAAAAAAATCAAAAGAATTCATTTTTAAGAGGGAAATATTAGATTTACGAAAAATGTTGTAAATATATTTTTTATAGAAAATAATTTGTTCTACAATTAAGTTTCCATACATTTTTATGATAAATCTAATATTTTTCGAAGAAAATATAAAAAACCATTAAACTACCCTTTGGCTAATATTCAACCCTCTTGGGGCAGGGGAAAGGGATGAGTAATTTTGCCCAAATTTCTACGATATAACTTTTATATGATAATAAAAAAAAATGGAGGGTCCAGCAATTAAAATTCAAAGGTGTGAAATTAAGGACCACCCTAGTAGGTAGATATATTTTTTTATTAGCTATTTGTTTAACAAAACGACCTAGAATTTTATTTTTCATAATCAAATATTTTATGAAAAAACAAATACTATATATTTTTTTTTACTGTTAAATTGCTACAATGGTTTGTATTATCTTTATAAATAATAAAACTTTATTTTATAATCATTAAAAACGAAGTTCATAATCATACAAATAAAAATAAAAACAACACATACTTTAATTTTAACATAGTTTATTTATTTTATAGTTTATAGTTTGAGTATCATTTTTTTTTTCAAACCACATGCGGTCATTTTAATGGTTCTTGAATTGAACATTTTAAATACCTAATTACTAAATTAACTTGTTGCAAATAAAACATTAATAAATAGTACATACAATTATTAGTAGGAAATTTAAACTATGAACCAGTAAAGAAAACAGTAAGTGAATTGTATTATTATAATACCATGATAGTCATCCTACAAACTTTTGGTGGGAAAAATTTGAGATAACCATTCCACACCAAAACATATACTGAATTTTATCAGTTGCATCAACTAATAAATAAAATAAAATAATGTAGTCCCATATTATATCACCATGAAATAATTAAAGAAATAATTAATTAAATTGAAATGTAAACTTCATTTTTTACTCTTGGAAATAGTACGTTTTGCAAATAATTAATTTAGAACAGCTACATTTTAACATGGGAAATATAACGTTTTGCTTCAATCTGGAAATAATACGTTTTGCACATAATTTAAAAAATAGTACGTTTTGCTTTAATAATTATTAAGTTAACACTAAATAGCATGGGAAATAGTACTTTTGATGTAATTTGGAAATAGTTCTTTTTGAAACGATTTTAGCGATGGAAATGGTGCATTTTGCAGAAATCATGAAACTCTAAGATTAAATATATACAGGAAATAGTACGTTTTGGCCAAATCTGAACACGCCATTCGATTCCACGTGGTTTTTACTATCAGAAATGATGTATAACTCAATTTTGATATTTTTTGCAATAGCACGTTTTGCATTGTCGCCCCTCACTTAACCTTTGATAAATAAATAAGTCTATAAATTGGTATAATCAAGACAATTTTTGTATGATAATAGTACTTAATTTAGAATTTTACCCAAACCAATTCCTTACATACAATAATAAGTGCTACAATATTTATTTTATATCTCGTGAATATCTTATTGCTAAGATTAAAGTTTTAAAAAGTATTCATTGTTCCAAGTACATCAACTAAATTAATGTATTCTGGCTAGATTTGTAAAAAAAAAATTTAGATTTTGCTACTATACCTGTTACAAGTTATTAATATGATAGTACTTTTTGTTTTGTCTTTAAAATAGTATAACTTGTAAAAAACTCATAATTACAAATAGGAACGACTGGTAAAATAGCAAAATCTTACAAAACTTAATAAAAAAAAAAAAAAAAAAAATAGTATACATGAGTATTTTTCATTCATGAACTTTAACATGAAAATAATTATTTAAGCCCTGGTTATAGGAAACCAGGGCTTCATCAGTTCAAACAAATAAATCCTAGGAAACAAAGATTACCGAAAAGAATTTTCTTTTCTATGTATTTGTTTAAACAAATCAATTATTATTTAGGTTGAAGTTTATTCTTTAGAAAAAATTAAAGATTATAATATTATGTTAAAATATTTTAGTACAAGTGTTTAACTTAAACATTAATTGTGAATGAGGCCAAATGACATTAATTAACATTACTTACATTTAATAATTACGTCAATTGGCAAAATTTTCCTCATTATTAAATTCACTATAATTTGGTAAGCAATATAAATAATTAATAAGATTTTGTTATTATCTACCATAATTATGTGAACGTTTTTTGTTAATATTTAATTAATTTCATTTTAAAATTTTTGAAAACTTGTATAATCATTTTTTCAGTATTAAGGCAAGTATACTCATATATGCTATGCAACTAACGTGTTAAAATGAAATATAATTAAACTATATTAGTATCAAGATCATTTAAACATTAAAAATTTACTGTAAATAATCATTATTTCATGTGAAATTATAAAATGAATAAAATTACTTATAATGTATCATGTACGTATAAACAGAAAATCAAGAAATTTGTATGTATTTACAAAATATTATTCCCTATTTGTAAAAGAGATTCTTTTCTCTGTTTAAAGTCTATACACTCCTATGATTTAGCATTTCTTAATTTATTAGTACAGTTTTTCTATTATTATTTTTTTTTATTTTATCATATGATTTCTTTAATCTAGATTAAAGAAATGGCGAAGACAGAAGATTTAAAAAAAAGCAGATATGGTCGAGTATCTAATAAGAGGAAGTTTAATGAAGAGCTCGATTTATCTTTGGGTGAGTCTTATAACACAATAAATTTAACATTGAACAAAAAAAGCAATGGAAAATCCTCTCCAACAGTCATAAATAATTCCAATAATTGAAAAAGAAATGGATTTAGTATTGGAGATATGGTGTGGGCTAAGACCGGAAAGTATCCGCTATGGCCAGGAATTGTAATTATGGTCCCAGAGACAAATAAGTTTACTACAAGTATGTTTAGTTTAAATTAAGTATTTAATTTAATTAAACAGTTGTAGCTTTAGTTATTTATGGTTATGTCTTAGATAACAATGTGGTTATAAAAAAATGGTTGTAGATAAGTTGAGTCCCGATAAAAAAAGGTATTAGGTAAGTTGAGTCCCAGAAAAAATATATAAATTAAAATATATGCGGTTTTTATAATATTATGTTCTAAATAAATAATATAATATGGTATAAATGATTAATTTAAAAAATGTTAATAACAATGTTAATGGTATAAAACATTATGCTGTAGGTAAAGACTTAAATGATAAACATTTAACAAATTCTAATCGAATTATTACATTATTATTATATTTCATCAATTTTTTTCTTAAGTATTTTTCTTTACCGAGCTCGATTTTCTTTTTTTGTATTGTACTTTGTAGTTTATAATATGTGTCTCAAATTGTACTTGTAATAGTTCGTACACAAAATCTAAAATATTAGGATGGGGACTATAAAATCTTCGGTTATGTACAGCATGATAGGATTCACGACTATTTGTTGTACGCACAGTGGTGGCTGCAAATTTAGACCAAATATCTTTTTGTTGTGCCTTATAATCTTTCCATTGAAACAAATCAAAATAACTCATTTTTTTAAGTGTACATTTCCTTTGTTAGACGCTCCTACTGCATCAGAAAAATCTTCAAAATCATAAGTTTTCTTTTAATGTTTTAAAGATAGTTCCACTTGATGATGACAATTATCGGCTGATATAAATGTGTGCCCTACTTCAAAATAATTATAAATAATTTCTTGGGCACAAATATTACTTGAGTTAACTATATGTATACAAAAAATGACAATAAACACCAAGCAAACCCAGCTGAATTGCTCCAAGAACAAGAGGAATTCGTCGAGCCAATAGAAAATCGAATGGATGATGAACAATTCAATCAAGCTCTCCGTGCCATGAATATTGTACAACAAGAAACCTTGAATCTCATCACAAGGAGTATTTTCGAACAGATGGGAGGAAGTAACAACCGGTTGCACCTGTTTATAACCGGTCAGGCAGCAACGGGTAAAACTTTCCTATTTAAACTGCTCAAGGACCAGGTTAACAGATGTTACGGTAAATCAGTAGTCAAGGTCGGTGCTTTATCAGGAGTCGCAGCGAGACTAGTAAGAGGATCGACTCTGCACAGTATGCTCAAATCACCTGCGTAGAAGGACTGTAGAATCGTACAAATGCCACTATTGTCTGGTCAATATCTTCAACACATGCTGCTAGAATGGAAAGATGTCGAGTTTATCTTCATTGACAAAATTTCTATGGTGCCATACGAAATGCTGTGCATGATCGAGTCTCGACTGCGACAATTGAAGAGTCCCGAAGTAATGTTCGGAGGAATTAATGTATTGCTGTTTGGCGATCTGATGCAGATACCGCCAGTGAAGGGACAACCAGTTTTCCGTCAGCCCAGACACATGATACCGGCTACACATTTGTGGGAATTATTCACTTTGATTGAGCTGACGCAAAATATGAGGCAGCACGGTGATACAACTTTCATTAAAGTTCTCAATGCGCTGCGAATTGGAGAGCTAATGACAAGTCACAGGTCCGTGTTGATGTGTCGGGTTAGTACAGAGACGGACGGGGAATTCTCTGTAGAGAAGGCTATGCGCATTTACCCGACCAACAAGCAAGTGGAGGCCCACAATAATAAAGTACTACAATACTTTCAAGAAAAAAAATGTCAAAATGTTTACTATTCGAGCTCAAGATTCTTTGGTCAATGCCACTAGGCCGTTAAAAAATTCAATCGACACCGTTATATCGGATGGCATCAACAAGACCGGAGGATTGCCGAAAGAGCTGGTAATATTTGTGGAAGCAAAAGTGATGCTCAGATCTAACATCAATGTATAAAAAGGCTTAGTCAATGGAGCAATAGGTATTGTAACGGAACTGAAATGGGCTGGTGGCTTCCACAGAGGTCAGATTTACAAGCAGGACATACCGGACGTAATAGTAGCGTGGATGGGATCCACCTGATCAAACCAAAATCAATACAATTTCCAGCAAAATTCAGTTACGGAACTGCCGAGCGCCGTATGCTGCCTTTAATAAAACAACCCGTAAAATGAAGGGCACCACAGTCGATTATGCTGTTGTTTACTTGGGACAGAAACTATTCGTACAAGGTCAAGCGTACGTCATTATTAGCAGAGTTCGTAGCCTCGATGGACTTCGTATCGAAGAATTGGACGCTTCAAAAATAACGGGAAAGATATCCTGTGACGTTGACGCGTTGGATGAAATCGAAAGAATGAAAAATATCAATTGCAAAAAAAATATCAATTAAAAATCTTTAAAACAAAAATATAATCAGTACAAATTTACTTTCAACTAAAAATTAGAAAATAAAAAAATAAAAAATAAAATTTTTAAAAACACACTTTTCTATAAAAACATATTAAAAAAAAATTTTAAAATTGCACTAAAAAGACACTTAAAATAATACTTAAAAATAATGAAAAATTTACTGATGACAAATTTAAAAGTGTGTGGTGCTCTTACACTTGACATATACTCCCAGTCTCTATCTTATAAATAGGATTGAACAAAGAAGTGTATGTGAGACTTTTCTCGGCTTTAAATGTTTTGTATGATGCACCACACACTTTTAAGGATCTGCAGCTTGAGCAGATATATTATTTTCGTACCTTGACTTCCTCGGAGATGACTTTGCACACCCGTTATCGCCTATCTGGAGGTCCGTGTCCCAAAATGACAACGGATTATTGTATAGTCATCCAAGACCAAGGTCTATACTAATTTTCAGAATTTTTCATCTTCAAAAAGTGCCTCAAATCGAGCGCACAAGATTTGATTACAGACAAACAAACGTGAAAGCGAACTTAACCCTTTCAGACGTTTAACGATAACGTGATCATGGATAATGTTATTATCTGTTGTTGTCAAATTTTTTCAACCGTTACAACGGGAACTACTTTTAGATTTATTTCCTCAATTTTCGGTAAGTAATTTATATTTTATTTTGCTTGCAATTACTTTTTCTTAAGTAAAACACGCAGATTATTCTAAAAGTGTCTTTAGTTTAATTGTTTTATTGTTATTTTGGCTGTTACGAGAATGTTATTTGATGATTCCAATTGGCATCATTGGTTCTATACGAGTATATTTGTTATTGTGCATATATTACTTTTATTTTTTTTAGTACATTTCTACTATGGCTCTAAATGATGCTGAAATAGAAAATCTCCTTAGAGGAGATATGTCTGATATAGAAGATTTTAATGATGATGATCTCAATGAAGAACAAATTATTACAAAACATATTGCTGAAAATTATATTATAGAGTTTATAGATTTGATTAATGCTGAAATGGACAATTTGGGAAATAAATTGTAATTTTTATAATGTTCATTTTTTCTTTAATATCTTTTAAACTTAAGGAAAGAGAACAATGCCTCTTAGATGGTGAAATATCTTTAACACAAGATTTATTAAACCAAAGTGACAATACTGAAGAAGCCGATGTTGAAAAAGAAAATGAAGAACAGTTACCAGCTAATTGGGTAACAGGTTCTTGGGAAAACCAAAAATATAATCCATTTAATAATATGATGTCTGCTCCCCCTGTAGAACCATATACTCCATTGGAATATTTTAAACAGTTATTCGATTCAAAAATTGTAGAAAATATTGTTTACCAAACTAATTTGTATTCTGTACAAAAAAATGGCAGTAGTATCAATACAAATTCTAATAAAATGGAACAGTTTTTTGGTATGCATATGTGTATGTCTGTAATTAAAATGCCTGCTTACAGAATGTATTGGGCACAGTATACAAAATATTCTATGATTAGTGATACAATGTCACGTAATCGATTCACTGCTTTACATACACATGTACATTTTAATGACAACACTAATTGTTTTCCATCACAGATATTAGACATGACAAACTTTTTAAAATTCGGCCATTTATTGATGCTATACAACATAATTTTAAATTAATAGAACCTGAAGAACATTTGGCAATAGATGAAATTATTATACCTTTTAAAGGTAGAAGTTCTATGAAGCAATACAACAAGTCAAAATCACATAAATGGGGCATCAAAATGTTTGCTTTGGCTTCAAAATCAGGTATAGTACATGATTTTGAAATTTATATTGGCAAAGGGACAGTGAAGTCAAATACTAATCTTGGGCTGATTGGAGATATTGTGATTCATTTATCTGAAATAATACCTAAGAACAAGAACTTCAAGCTGAGTTTTGACAATTGGTTTACTTCTTACAATTTGATAGTAAGTTTAAAAAGTCATGGGATTTTAGGTGTTGGAACTGTCAGATCGAACAGGTTCTCAGGGTATCAGTTTTAAAATGATAAAAACCTCAAAAAGTCAGGAAGAGGATCTTATGACACAAAAATCGATACCACAAATGCAATTGTTGCATGTAAATGGTTTGACAATAAAACTGTGCATTTAGTTTCGAACTACATTGGTTCAGAACCTCTTGGTCAGGTTCAACGCTGGTCAATGGCAGATAAGTTAAGAATACCAATTGAAAAATTACAGGAACTGCTCCTGCTTTTAATTTTATTGACTACCTATTCTATCATCTAAGATAGTCTCGTCAAAAAGTAGAATATCATTCTCCTCAAAATTCAATTCACACACAACACCTTTCTGTGACATAGGCGTGCGCAGGGGATATGCAGGGTATGAAGCTGCATACCCTGAAGCTCTTTGAGGGTCGAAAATCGACACAAGAAAAAAAACTTGTATGCACAAGAAAAGTAATAAGTACATATATTAAAATATTTATAATGATAAAAAAATGATAGAAATGATATCAGACTAACGGCAGTGACAACGTTTGATTCACGTATTAAAATCATAATAAGGCGATTGTTATGCTAAGTTCCGTCGGATGTATACCTATGGCCGGGTGCTATTAATAAATTGAAATATCTAGTTATTAATTATTATTTTATTAACTACCAAGTATTTGTGTAATACATACTTTTTATATTTTGTCATAGTATATGTTACAATATTTTTTTAATTAAACAGTAAGACTTTTCAATATTTGTGTATTGTGTAAGTATATAAATTATTAGAATTTTACATTCTTAAAATAACTTTTAGGGCACACCAGTGGCAGTGTTTTGCATACCCTGAAAAAGAGGCCTGAGCACGCCTTTGGAGAAGCATTTTATTTTTTCTGGGTATAACTCAAGCTCTGTATTTTAAATAACATAATACGTAACAAATAATCAAATAGGAATATGATAATCAAAAATTATATTGAGATTTAAAAAATATTTTTTTTTAATTTAGGTGCTTTAAATACACTTATTTTTTTTCCAATTTTTTTTTTTTTTTGTTGTATGACATAATTTAAAATAATTTTTATTACCTTTTATTTTGTATGTTTATTTAAATATAATAATTATAATCATAAAACTACAGTAATTTGTACTTTTGTATTTTTGTACCTACACATTAAAAACAACAAAAAACAATTTAATTAAAAAATAAAAGTTAATATAAAACACTCAAAGTAAAAAAAAAATAAACAAAACATCTTGACCTTATTTATGAATAATCGTTTTCTTATTTAATTATTAGTTACATAAGCACCGAAACATAATAATCAGTGCCGTCGCTATATTTTGCGAGGCCCTAGGCAACAATAAGTTATTTTTTGGTGTTAAGTGTATAATTTTTCACGATTTACATTAATATTTTTGATTATACATAATGTTATAAATATTACTTACTAAAAAAAGATCAACTCAAAAATATGTGATAAATTTATTTTACTTGTAATACAAAAATCATAAAAAAATCTTAATTTTATCAAAACTCAAAACATTCAAACATAATATTATATAGAAAACAAGAGTATAAAACTAATATACTTATACATTTTACACAACTTTTGAAATTATAATTTTATTATTTCAATATTTGTGTATTAATTAAAACGTTTTATTCTACTTTTTTTACTAGCAAATTCATCAATCAATGAATTATATTCTTCAGATACTGCTAATTTGTGTTCTATTGAGATAGTTGCCAATGAATTTAATCTGTTTTGAGACATCGTACTTCTTAAGTATGTTTTAATAAGCTTTAATTTAGAAAAGGATCTTTCTACCCCAGCGGAAGTAACGGGGATAGTCAAAAGAATTCGAAGAGCAATGGAAATGTTTTGAAAACTACCAGGTGATTTCTTTATCAACGTTAACGCTTGAAGAACTGTTGTATTATCATCAATAATATTTCGAAATATAATTAATTCTGAATACATATCAACTGAATCTAAATCTCTTGATGAACCATCAGTTAATAGAATTTGAAGATCCTTACAATGTTTCATTAGTAATTCGTCGTCCATATATTTTAATTTTCTAATATTATATAAAAAGCCAAAATTATTTTTGTACCAAGTAAATTGAGTAAATCGTTCTCTCATTGAAGAAATTGCGTGATCAATAAGTACATAAAAATAATCATATTTAAATACTAATTCAGCGTCATTAGTATTTTTGTCCTTTGTTTCTTCATATTCAAAAAAGGTCTTGGTTTTTCTTACTCTTTTTATTTTGAAAGTACACTCAATATTTATCGACAATGCAATTTCCTTAGCAGTTTTTTTCGCTTTTTCAAAACCATTTTCTCTATAATTTTCTAAAAAAGTCATTAATCCATCTAATAATTTTGTGCCTATTTCCAAATCTATATTCTCACTTTGTAAATGCTTACTAACTATGTTTACTTCCACAAGTATTTCGTACCAAATCACTAAACTCAAAATAAATTCATAACTTTCGAGTTCGTTTACAACAAGGGAATGTGCTTCATATTTAGTTTTTGGGTCATTTGTTGTTTCCGAAACTTCTTCTAATGCTTCAATTACTTCTGAAATTTGAAAACGAATAGCTTTGACGCTGTTTACTCGGCATTCCCATCTTGTTTCAGATAATGATTTTAATGTCAAATGTTTACAGTATTTTTTTAAAATGTCCCATCGGCTAGTTGATGATGAAAATACACAATAAATTTTTTGAATCACTCCAAAAAAACTGATAGCTTTTACAGAACTCTTAGCTATATCACCAAGTAATAAATTCAAATTATGAGTTGCACAAGGTGTAAAAAATGCTCTTGGATTCTTTTGTTTTATACGTGATTGAACGCCTTGATATTCACCTTTCATATTTGCCCCATTGTCATATCCTTGACCTCGGCAATCTCTTAACTCAATTTTGTACTCAGCTAGTTTTGAAATAAGAATATTTGACAAATTTAGCCCAGTGGTTGATGTACAGTGTATAAACTCTAAAAAATATTCTTCTACGCATGGTTCAATAGACTGATTTTCTGTATGTAAATTTACAATTCTCAACATAATGGATACTTGTTCTTTGTGACTTATATCTGGCGTACAATCTATCAACACTGAATAATATTTTGCATTCTGCACCAAACTAATAATTTTTTTTTTTATTTCATTAGCCATTAAATTAACCAATTCATTTTGTATTTCAGGTCCAAGATAGTGGTCAAAAGTCTCTTTACATTTTATTCTACGAACATGTTCAGAAATGATTGGATCGAATTTCTCCATCATTTCAATTAATCCTAAAAATTTCCCATTTTTTTCTGTATACAATTTATCAGATGATCCTCGAAAAGAATCATTATGTTGCGCCAAAAAATGTATAGCTGCTAAAATTCTTTTAAGAACACTTCTCCAATGTAACTTTTCTTTTTCAATTAAAGCTAAATGCGCTTTATCTATAACTTGATTAGTTTTTAAACGATATTTTAGGTCATTCCATTTTTTAAGGGCTTCATAATGAATCATAGAATTTTCATGATGCTTTAGACTTGTTGACAAATTTTTCCAATCTTGAATGCCATTAGAAATAAAATTACAATTTTTAACATAATGGTTAAAAAGCTTACAGCAAAAACAATACACACAATTGTGTCTTTTAGAGTAAATAAGCCACGGACGATTTACATTTTCTCCATTTGGCATTAGTCGATAATAGTATTTTTCAGTGAACCTTCTTGCTGGTTTTTCATCATTTTGGGGAAAATCGTAATTATTAATTTGAATTGGTCCTAAAGTTACAATAGTTGCTATAATATCATTAGAAATAATAGAAGGCCAATAACCAGGATCATCTAATTTACCATTCAATTCACTATTATTCATTTCTATATCTCTCACTTGGTCATTTTCATTCGTCAACATTTTCACTTTTACTTCTGTGAACATATCTACGCTTCTTATAACACTATCAGTTTGATTTTGAACGTTGTCGTTGTGATTAAAAATTTCGTCAGATGTCTGCACTACATCATTTTTAGTATTTATTTTTACTTCAATTTCTGCAGGATTTTTTATTTCACTAGATGAAACTTGTTGTAGTCGAGAGCAGTTAAAAAACCCTAATTTATCTAATGAGCCTCTTTGTTTTTTAATAAATTCTTCTCTTTTTTGTTTTTTTAATCTTTTTTGGTGACCTGAAGGGAACGATCTATACTGATCACGATCTCTACTCGCCATCTTGCAGTAAAACTATATTGAAAAAAAAGAATAGTCAAAAATCGTTTACTTGGGAAATATTATAGATTTTATTTCATAAATATTAAGCATATTAACAATGCCATTGTTTTGTTTTTATGTCATTAAAAAGGCTAATAATATGGCTATAATACCTATGCCTTAAAAAATATTAAAATATGCACTATAATATGTTTAATAAACAATCACTATATGTGATTGTATAGTCGATACTCGACGTACCACGAATAAAATATACTATTTTTTTATAAATACTAAATTCACAATATTTATTAACTACGTATTCGTTAAAGAATCAATTAAGATATGAGATACAATAAACATGATATCTCCCATATTACTGGAATATTTTTATCTATAAGTAGATAATCTTATATATAAAAATGAATCGCAAAATTTAGTAAGCGCATAACTCAACAACGCCTGGACCGATTTCGCTCATTCTTTTTTTGTTTGGGTCGTAATTGTCAGGAGAAGGTTCTTACGGACGAAAAATTTGAGAAAGTTATCGGGTTAGAGAAATATGACGAGGTGGTGATGAAAAAAGAGGCGCCATCTATCCAGCAAATAGTCAACTAAATTATTTTTGGTAGTCAATGGCAACCATTTAAATAAAATAAATCATTTATTTAAAATGTTTTTAAAAATGCATGCAAATAGACATACAAACAACGCAAATGTTCGCAAATGTTCGTTGAAGTCCAAGGATAGTTTTTACGGCTAGAAAAATTAGAATTATTGCTGGAAAAACCCTAAAAATAGCCCTTTTCTTTTTAAAATAGCCCTTCCTATAATATTTATAATATAATACTGATCGTATCCATGGCAACCAACAATCGTG
This sequence comes from Aphis gossypii, assembly GCF_020184175.1. Classification (NCBI taxonomy): domain Eukaryota; kingdom Metazoa; phylum Arthropoda; class Insecta; order Hemiptera; family Aphididae; genus Aphis; species Aphis gossypii. The sequence continues at coordinate 29,567,135 of NC_065533.1, forward strand.
TTTTGTGCAGAGTGTTTAGTTAGTTAGTGTTTGTTTAGTTCGTGATTAGTGAAAAAAAATTTATATTTGATATGCCTCCTATAAGACGAAGCAATTTAGGTAGAAGAACCAGAAATGCTACAAACCAAGCTAATTACCGATCTAATTCACAAACGCGTGAAGCGCGAGCAAGTTTGAATCGAGCTGCTTTTAGTTACGATGTGTCAATTGACTACAGTAACTACCAATGTGTTGTTATTGGTTCTATGAACTCGGTTTGCTCACACTGTAAGGCATTAAAATACAAAAACGAAGCCAATGGATTGTGTTGCGCAAATGGTAAAGTGAAATTGATACCATTGGATCCACCACCAGAACCATTGTACTCATTGGTTTCAGGAATAGGAACAGATTCTATACACTTTTTGACAAATATCCAACAATATAACAATTGCTTTCAAATGACTTCATTTGTGGCAACAAATGTAGTTCGGGAAAATTTTATGCCAACTTTCAAGGTATGTATTATAGCAGTTACTCATAATTATTTTAGCGAACAAAATTTTCTGTCACCAAAGTTAAGATGTGTCACTAATCTTCAATTTCTTAATCATTACGAAATATATCACTTAGTCATCATATTATATTATGGTGTTTCAGTTTCAGTGACACTTTTATTATATTTTATATTTGATAGATATTAGTTAAAACTAAATATATACTTTTTAAGATCAAAATTATTTAAGTTTGATCACCGACAATCCATTAATTTATACCACACCATAATATATTTTTTTTATTTACAGATACAAGGGCAAATATATCATAGAGCAGGTTCACTGTTACCAGTGTCAGATAGCGACAACAAATTCCTGCAAATTTATTTTATGGGCAATTCACCACAAGAAATTGATCTGCGTTGTGCACATAACAATTTAGTAAAGAGGTCTATTGTAGAACAATTACAAACTTTATTTCATCAGCACAATCAATTGATTATATTGTTTAAAACTGCCCTGGATCTGATGCCATCCGATAATCACAAAATTGTAATCAGAGCTGATAAAACACCTGCAGGTCAACATACAAGACGTTTTAATGCACCAACTATTGATGAAGTTGCTATCGTTGTAGTTGGAGAAAACTTGGAATCCCGTGATATTGTTTTACGTCGTCGGAATGATCAATTACAACGTATAAAGGAAACACACCGCTCATATGATGCACTGCAATATCCCATTATATTTTGGCAAGGTGAAGATGGCTACGATTTCTCAATAAAAATGATAAATCCCATTGCAGGTAACTAAAATATTAGTTTAGCTATGGCGATAATATCTCAGTCATTATATTATGTATTTTAATTTTATATTTGAATGTTATTAAAACAAAATCTATTTACAGGTTCTGAAACCAACAAAAAAGTCAGTTCAATGAACTATTATTCATACCGCCTAATGATTCGGGAAAATGAAGATAATCACATATTGAAATGTCGGCGATTATATCACAAATATGTTGTTGACATGTATGTTAAAATTGAAACGGAAAGATTAACATTCATCAGGTTGAATCAAACCAAACTCCGATCTGAAGAGTATATTCACCTTCGAGATGCGATTAATACTGATGGAAATGCACAGAATGTCGGTCGGATGACTATTCTTCCAGCAACATACATCGGAAGCCCTCGGCATATGCACGAATATGCTCAAGATGCCATGTCGTATGTTCGTCATTATGGTACAGCAGATTTGTTCATCACATTTACATGCAATCCGCAATGGATAGAAATCAATCAGGAGTTATTCTCTGGGCAATCACCCATTGATCGTCATGATATTACAGCCAGAGTCTTTAGACAAAAGTTGAAATCTTTAATGGATTTCATCGTAAAACATAATGTGTTTGGTGAGACACGCTGCTGGATGTATTCTGTGGAGTGGCAGAAACGAGGATTGCCACATGCACACATTTTGATTTGGTTGGTTGAAAATATAAGGCCAAATGAAGTTGATGCAGTGATATCAGCTGAAATCCCTAATGTACAAGTAGATCCTGGATTGCATGAGGTAGTTATCAAAAACATGATACATGGTCCCTGTGGAACTCTTAATCAAAATTCACCGTGTATGATGGATGGTAAATGTTCAAAACGATATCCACGGACATTAATATCGGAAACAATTACTGGTAATGACGGTTATCCATTGTATCGTCGCAGATCGACAGCAGACAATGGAAAATCAACAATTGTCAAATTAAATCAACAAGATATTGAAATAGATAATCGTTGGATTGTTCCATATTCACCCATTTTATCAAAGACATTCAAAGCACACATCAACGTTGAATCTTGCCATTCAGTGAAATCTATTAAATACATTTGCAAATATGTAGCCAAAGGGAGTGATATGGCTGTGATTGGAATTGGTGCAGAGAATTCCAATGATGAAGTTACCCAATACCAAATGGGCCGCTATGTCAGTAGTAATGAAGCAGTTTGGCGAATATTTTCTTTTCCTATTCATGAGAGACACCCTTCTGTTGTTCACTTAGCTGTGCATTTAGAAAATGGACAAAGAGTGTATTTTACAGCACAGAACGCAGTACAAAGAGCTGCTCAGCCACCATCTACTACATTAACCAGTTTTTTTGAGACATGCCAAAACGATGATTTCGCACAAACATTGCTATATTCTGAAATGCCAAAATATTATACCTGGAATCAATCCTCAAGGAGATTTATACGACGGAAACAAGGAAAACCAGTTCCAGGATATACAGATGTATATTCCACCGATGCGATTGGCCGGATTTATTCAGTACATCCAAGCAATGATGAATGTTTTTACTTACGACTGCTATTAGTCAATGTACGTGGCCCAACATCATTCCAACAGTTACGAACTGTTGATGGTGAATTGTGTGTATCCTACAGAGAAGCCTGTCAACGTTTGCAATTGCTTGAAAATGACGCTCATTGGGATCAAACTCTCAATGATGCTGTAATATCATCACACGCTCATCAAATACGAACATTGTTTTCTATAATCATATCTACATGCTTCCCATCAAGCCCAATTGATTTGTGGATCAAGTACAAAGATTATATGTGTGATGATATTTTGTATCAAATACAGAATAGAATGGGAAATCCAAATATACAAATCAGTGAAGAAATTTACAATGAAGCATTGATTTCAATTGAGGACATGTGCTTGATAATGTCAAACAAACTATTAATTCAATTAGGCCTGACCGCGCCCAATCGTCCAATGCATGACGCTTTTAACCAAGAGTTGCATCGAGAAAGACTGTATGATCTCAACGATTTGAAAGAATTAATTCAAACAAATCTTCCACTGTTAAATGAACAACAGAAGTATGTATTTGAAACTCTTATGAAAGTAACAAATGATGAAACTGGAGGGATTTACTTCTTAGATGCACCTGGTGGTACAGGAAAAACTTTTTTGATTTCATTAATATTAGCAACAATTCGCTCACAAAATAAAATTGCACTTGCACTCGCTTCGTCGGGAATCGCGCAGCAACTTTGCTTGAAGGTGGTCGAACAGCCCATTCAGCACTAAAATTGCCATTAAATATGCATAGCAATGAAACTCCAACCTGCAACGTTTCGAAGAACTCTGCAATGGCAAAGGTTTTGCAGCAATGTAAATTGATTGTTTGGGATGAATGCACGATGGCACATAAAAAATCTTTGGAGGCTTTGGACAGAACCTTAAAAGATCTACGGAGCAATAATAACCGATTTGGTGGTGCAATGATTTTATTAGCAGGAGATTTTCGTCAAACATTGCCGGTGATTCCACGATCAACGCCAGCTGATGAACTCAATGCATGTCTAAAGTCCTCCAGTTTGTGGAAACATGTCAAAGTACTTCATTTAAGCAAGAATATGCGTGTCGAGTTGCAAAATGACCAATCTGGAAACATATTCTCTAAACAACTCATTGACATTGGTAATGGCAAATTTCCTATAGACATGTTGACTGGCTGCATTAACTTTCCTCTAAGTTTTTGTCAGTTAACTCGATCAAAAGATGAACTTATTCAGAAGGTGTTTCCAGATGTTTCTCAAAATTACAGAAACCATGATTGGTTGAGCGAACGAGCTATACTGGCTGCAAAAAACATAGATGTAAATGAATTAAATTTCAAAATTCAAGAACAAATTACAGGCGAATTGATGATATATAAATCAGTTGATTCGGCTACTAATCAAGATGATGTAGTCAACTATCCACCGGAATTTTTAAACTCGCTGGATTTGCCAGGATTGCCACCTCACAATCTTCAATTAAAGGTTGGATCGGTGGTTATAATGTTGCGAAATATCAACCAACCGCGTCTTTGCAACGGTACACGGTTAGCGATAAAAAAATTACTAAACAATGTGATAGAAGCAACTATACTCAAAGGAAAGTATAAAGGAGAAGATGTTCTCATACCGCGCATCCCAATGATTCCGACTGATGTGCCATTTGAGTTTAAACGACTACAGTTTCCAGTGCGTCTTGCTTTTGCTATGACTATAAACAAGTCCCAGGGGCAATCATTAAGTGTTTGTGGTATTAATCTAGAAAACCCATGTTCTCACATGGTCAATTGTATGTTGCCTGTTCCCGTGTTGGAAAACCATCAGATTTGTTTATCTATGCGCCAGTAATCAAACAAGAAACATCGTATACCACAAAGTACTACAATGATAATAATAATAATTATGATTCACATGATTAACAATAAAGCGATTACTTACTTTTAAATCATGACAGAACCGTCACCCTGGTGATAGGGCGTTGTGAATAAAAAATAATTAAATAAAACTATAACAGTTAAAACTATAACTACTTACTTTTAAATCATTATATATGTTTTATTTAATTATTTTTTATTCACAACGCCCTATCACCAGGGTGACGGTTCTGTTCAGGAGAATTTTTTAAAATACGTAGGCACAAAAACTGCCACATTACAAATCTTTCGTCGTGAATTCAACGTAATATTAGCACTATCAATAAGATTAAATTAAAAATTAACACACGGCATACGAAAATGCAAAAAAAGAAAGTAACACACGGGCAACGCCGTGTCGGGTCAGCTAGTTAAATATAAAACACCTGGCGAGTTGCGGCGTGGTGTTGATAAACTTGGTTTATCCGTATGTAAAGCAGCGTTTACTTTATAAAAGCGAACTAACGAATGAAATAGTTTTAAGGTCGGATTGGCATCCGTACTGAACAGTCTTAAGAGGAAGTGATACCCGCATGTGTTGTCTCTGTCTTATACACGCGTAACATAGTTTTAAGTGTTTTGCGCGGGACAACATTACTCATTTAACTCAAAAAAAATGTTTAAATATCATTTAATATTAAAAATAAAGGCATAAATATTCCAATATTTTTTAAAATTATTGTTATATTATTATTATAAAATATATATAAAAACCACCAGTAAATAAATAAAATAAAATAAAATAAAAATATTAAAAATACTTGATAATATTATTGCTGCTAATGTTATCAACATAATATATAATTTTTATTAATAATTTAAATAATTTAATATTTACCCTTAATAAGTCTGAACATAAACAAAAATAAGTCCGCAAAGCTGTAGATATTAGTCAGGAGTTGTTAATTTGTTCGATGACAAAAGACAAATGCCTATTTAGTATTTTACGTCAAAACTTTGTTCAAAATAAATGATAAAAATAAAAGCAGAGGTTCGTCAGAAACAGATAAGCGTCATTTCATTATTATCCATTTAATCAAATCTATTTTAAACGCAGACTATATAGATTTTATGATTATTGACTATAATGTGTATTTAGTATAGGTGTGTTACCGATTAATTTAAAATAATATTTCGTTCCATATCATATAATACTATAGGAACATTTAATTTTATAACTTTTAAATTTTTAAATTTTTTTGGAAACTTAGCGAGGCCCCTAAATATTTTTACTTTCGCGAGGCCCTAGGCAATTGCCTAAGTTGCCTACCCGTTAACGACGGCACTGATAATAATAATAAAGAATCGTACCAAACGATTACAATTATTGCAACAATTACAATAATTACGATTACATAAATCGAGAAATTTCTAGAATTATAATAAAAACATATGAGACGTGCAAAATATGTACAGTAAGATTTCGTATTTGATACGAAAAAACAAAATCGGTTTTTATCCACGTATCGGCAGCAGCGCTAGTGTCGTCGATGCGCATTCTGTCGAAACGTTCACAGTTTCACACTCCATGTATCGTCGGCTGCGGTTATTTTACATTTATCATTGACCGATATTAGTGGTTAGTTTTATTACGTGCTTTTTCCGACGCTGTCGATGAGCAAAGTCAATGCTGTTACTGCAATAACATGCATTTTTACGGAGCACTCGTTGACCATCTTCGTTATTCACGTGTTTTAGAAATAAATTCGTTTGTGGTAAAATGAACATTAAAATTTGTCGACAGCATTCTCTGTGACGTTGCTGTATACCTGACGATTTTTTTTGGGTACACAGAATGACTATTGTCGCAAAATGCGTACTAATTTACGACCGTCGTGCACGGATTATAAACCAATTATTATTGTTGTTGGAATATATGTACGATAAACAAAAAAATTACGATCGATGCATAAATGCTGCGTTATTTTGTTTTTGGACGCCACTGACGTTTAAAAATGTCAATTAATTATTATCGGTCCACAACTGTCGATTGATATTGTGAATAGTTTGTCACGTCATGTTAAATATGCTTGTCAACTAGGTACCTACCTGCAATAGCTGTATTTTTCGCTCAGTACAACTTTAAAATATACGAGCGTCATGACATAAAAATATTATTTATTATTACCATAGGTAGGTACCGGGTAATTTGACGGAAACCATCGTAAACATTAATGTATGTGTTACAGTGTAACTGTTATTTATACACTTCGTACAAGTATAATTGAAGTATTTATTTCTTTAGTTTGGTCCTCGTTAACGTTTACTTTGAGTTAAGTGAACGCTACAGTTTCTTTTGTTAAAATAAAATTGTATTGTCATACAATAACGTGCAGATAACGTACTGTTGTTTTCCAAAGAACAGATATAGTTAAAGTTTTTAACTTTTATAAAAGTTATTTACTTCATAATAACATAATTGAAACTAAATAAAATATAAATATTCAGTCCTTATGAAAAAGATGAAATACTTACGAATAGTCACGAAATCGTGGAGCGATCCGGTGGATTGGAGGGTTGTGGAGCTTTACTTTTCGCTACTACACAACCTTTAGCCATACCGACAATTATTGTAGATCTCTTAGAAGGCATTTTGTCAATTTTAATGCAATAAAACAAATAAAATTATCGAATACAAAAGTAAATTGGAAGGAAAAAAATATTGCAGCGCAATCTACAGTGCGTTATGCAAATCAATCGTATAAAAATTAATTAATAATCGAATAATAGTGCGATCGACATGCTTGCACCATTAGGCCCATGGCTAAATATGCAGGCATGTTCTGCTGAATTCTAGAATCACTATCACTGCGTACTTGCCCAAGGTGACGTCACGTTCCCGTCGAAAACAGATCTTATCAATATTCAAAATGAAATTCAAATTATACATTATAATTAAAGACCGGATTTATATGTTTTTACACATTGTTACTGGGTCTATGCAGTCTTAATATGAGAGTAAAAATTTGGACGATTCGTTTAATTCTGAGTTCGTAGAAAAAGTTTTTTTTGCATATTTGAGTATATTTCATAGGTTAGAGAATATTAATTGCATTTAGCATATTTTAGAGTATTTAGTAAATTGTGAGAAAAATATTTATTTATTATTAATTTTAATGTACGGTACCGGAAAAATTGCTTTTGAACATATTTTACACATTTTTTTATCATTGTGACAAAAAACAAATTATTATTTGTTAATTCTGTAATAAAATTAAAATAATAATTCAAGTTTCTTTTTTATTCTTCAGAAAATAAATATTTGCCATTGCATACACCAAAGGAATATTGTTTTTTTTATACATATATTATATACCTTTAAATTGTAATTTTATACATTTAAATTGTAAAAAAAAAGAAATATATTATTATTAAAACAAGCAAGTTGTATTCTACAAGTAGTAATAATTTACTTCTTGCCCTTAAAGTTTTTGGTTTTTTTTTTATTGAAATAAATAATAGTTTTATTAAAACTAGTTTTTTATTATTCTATGCACATTAAAAAGTTTTGATACTGTATATTATTATATTTATCACAATATATGTGGATTAGGTTTCAATATTTTAAAGAGAGGCCAGAATAGTGTTTACAGTGTAGAAATACTACAATAATTTGATATCTATTAGTTTTTTTTTTTTGTAAAATCTTTTATTAATATTATTTATTAACTTTTGTGAGAGACTATGCATTTTTATTCCTACAATTAATGTATACACATCTTATGTATTTATAAAAAAAATAAATTAAATTAAGTCATTTATCACGGATATATCATTAAATTTTACACAAATTGTGCACAGTGCTGTGATTCATAACTGAACCTTTAAAACACCGATATTTTCACTGATAGTGCATGGTACGGATTAAGTTAATTTCTAGCTAAAACACGGTTATAGCACTGACCTCCACACCAATCGATCACAGTGTTATGCATATAAAAAATCGGTATTCAAACCTGAACCACATTTGCACGGAGTTCAACACTTACGTTTCAATGATATTTTAACCATCTCTGCACTTGAATTGCTACTCGGGTACCTATATAGTAAATTATTTGGAATGTTGAGTGTTATTGTTGAATATTGTAAAAAAAAAAAAAAATGTAAAAATGTATATTAAAGCATATGATATTCATTGATTATTTTTGCATATTTTTAAGAGAATATAATGAGAATATTTGAAAATTTTTTTAGAGATTATTAGCATCATATTTAAGGTATTTTAAGAGAATATAAATCCGGTCTTTAATTATAATATATTATAATAATATACATTGAATAAATTTTGACATTTGTATTTGAAGATAATTGTTAATTATACTTAATTCCAAAACATATATAGTACAAAATATTCCTCATTACTGTATTACATATTTACATATTATGTTTTTGTTACCTATTGAATAAAATTTTGCACCTAATAACATTTGATTTGTTTATTTTGATGACGAATTATTCATAGCCATTGCTAAATTTAGCTATTTAAATAAGTTTAATAACAATTCCCTGATAAGTCCTGACCACGTCCTGATACATGTTCTGTACTTCTGTATGAATGTAGAAAAATTTAAAAAAAAAAAAAATAAATAAGAATATGAGATAATAGAAATATAATAGGTACATAAAAGTTTGATGGGAGGAATCACCCTGTGGTAACAATGCCCTGCTTGTTTGATTTTTTATTTTTAATGTTTATTGTTATACTGAATTTACTTATTGAGAAGATCATGGCACCATTTTCTTTTGAGCCTCTCTTAAAAAATAAATTTAAATTTTTAAATTTTTGATATTAATATCTCAGTTCTTATACAAATAATTTAAAATTTTAAAATTTAAAACATTATTTTTTAATTTAATAATCATAATTTTTTTTTATACTTATAATTATAACAAATTTTTAAGAATGAACATTTGTATCATTAAATTGAAAAATGTATAAGATAATTTAATTTAACTTAAATAAGAAGTAATAAATAACATATTAATTTTGACATAATACAAGATTCTTTAATCCTTATTTTTAATTGAAACCAAAAAGAGGTTAATTACTGAATAATAATAATATTAAAAAAATGTCAATTAAAGATTCATAAACAATAGAAGCTGCTGAATACCTTTTAAAGCATTTTCAATTTTTCAATCTTTAATCTTTAAATATTTATTGGTTTAAAATAAAAAATTATATTTCTAGTTACATTTTAATATAAAAATTTGTAATATTTTGTTTAAAAATTAAAAAAAAGAAAAATGTTGATGCATTTTTTATTCAACTAAAATCTAATAAAATGTTTGTATTAAAATATGTAATATTTTTTAATTTAAAAATAAAAAAAAAAAATACAATTTTGAAGCTTTTTTATTCAAGTAAAATTTTTAGTTAAATTTTAATATTAAAATTTGTAATATTTTGTTTAAAAATCAAAAAAAAGAAAAATGTTGATGCATATTTTATTCAACTAAAGTCTAGTTAAATTTTAATATTAAAATTAATCATTACTTTAGTTAAACTTTTAAAAACTTTTAAAAAATTTTGAAATATCTGTATCCATTCTCACTAACCACTGCTTGCCAAGAACGATCAGCCAGATGCCCAGACATCGACAAGTTGAAGAACATCTACAACACAAAACAACTAATTATACCATCCACTTTTATTTAAATTAATTTATATTTATTTATTTTTTTGTTTTCTATAAATTTAAAATCCATTTGCTTTATTTATAGTAATATTCCTTACTTTTAATTAGTGATAGGTTGAAACGCATGCTTTTCACGCGTAACAATTTTTGACATAAAATAAAGTTGATTCGGTCCGTTTCCATTTCTTTCGCTTGACGGTTTATAAAAGACGACGATTTTCTTACAAAAGGCGCTGGCTTTTTTACTTTGTAGGTTCTCTCCGTATACAAATGTTTGATTTCTTTCTTCTGCATGATTCTAGCTTTTCTTGTCAATTTTTCAGTCTTTGTCGTTCAAATTTGTAACTATTGTAGTTGGTATCACCGGTGCAGGTTATACATCGGATTTTCGCATCGTCGTCTGATAAACTTACGTGATTTGTGTCACCATATGCATAATGGCATGGGTGGAATTTATTTGCATCACCATTACGAACTTTTAATGAACAATTTTTTATATTTTCTATAATTTTGTCATTCACGCCTTTTTGAAGTTTATGCTCGACAATTCTGACTGTAGTTTTTTTGACTACTGGTGTTTAAATGGAGTCTTTGTACAATGTGGCAGGTGTAGCCTTCGGGTAAAATGCATGACCGGACATGGCTTTTCTCGGGGTACATTAGACCCGACCACCAAATGATTTGGTATCCTTTGACAATTCTTTATATTCTCTATTATTTTGTCATTCACGCCTTTTCGAACTTTGGGCTCGAAGCTATTGCTCTCAAATCTTTGGTACAACGGTGTGATATCTTAAGGCTCTTTGATCACCGGTTTTAATGGGCGGCACAATATATTTTCAGTGTACTTAATTGGTTTTTTGCACATTTCAGTCAATGGGATATTTGATGTCCGGTCATGTATTTTACCGAAGGCTATACCTGCCACATTGTACAAAGACTCCATTTCAACACCAGTAGTCAAAAAAACTACAGTCAGAATTGTCGAGCCTAAACTTCAAAAAGGCGTGAATGACAAAATTATAGAAAATATAAAAAATTGTTCATTAAAAGTTCGTAATGGTGATGCAAATAAATTCCACCCATGCCATTATGCATATGGTGACACAAATCACCTGATCAAATCACCATCTAACGCCTTTGTAATGATAGAAGCTTTTTCAGGAAAAACTAGCATTTTATTTTCTAGAACATTAAATTGTTTCACAAGAATCCCAAATGCACATTCTACTATCCTTCTGGCTCTTGATAAACGATAATTAAAAATTCTTTTTTCATTTGTTAATTTTTTTCTTGGAAAAAGTCTCATAAAGTTGGTTTGTAAAGGATATGCTTCGTCTCCAACAAATACAAATGGAAGGTTTTCCTTTTTGACGGTTTGTTGAACGTAACTTAATTTTTCTCCCAAAAGGTTTATCAGAATTAACAATATGTTCATTAGCTTGTGTTACTATGTCATCTTCAGTATCTTAAAAAATGTAAAAATTCATTAAAATATTATAGTTTATAGTTTATTTAATTTTATAACCTAACCTGTAGTATTATGGGATGTTGCCTCTTGTAGTGAACCATCATGACTTCTACATTTGTACTTACTTCATAATCTGTTTTCTTCAGGTTTTTCTATTTTATCTTTAGTTTCAACTCTTTTCTTTTCTTCAGATATTTCTCTCAGTTTGTGATAGTCAGTTTTTACCTTTGCTTTTAAAGTTTTTTTCATTTTTTATTTAAATACTACGAAACTCTCAAGTATTTTAAGTATACTAAAATTTTAAACAAGAAATCAAAAAAAAAAGGTTGAAGTTAACTTTTATTACTTTAGACAACTATTCAAACACTTACTTTTATTATATTTGTTTATTATTTGATATATATAAATGTATTAATATGTTGTTTCAAGATATTCTTAGGTAGGTAATTAAAATTTATCACTCTAAACTATAAAATGTTTTATGATATGTTATTCAGTTCTGATTAATGACATAAACTGGGGCAAGTAACTATGTACATGATATTTAGTTTTATATATTTGTTTATTTTTGTTGCTCGGATAATTCCATCTGTTTTATATAATTCAAAACTATAATATGTTTATATAAATTTGAAAAAATATGAAAAAAAAAATAAAGTACATTTGAAAAATATGTTTTTACATTCAACATTGCACAAGAATAATTTAAGTACTTGTACAAGAATTTATGATTAACAATGTCAAAAAATTTTAATTTTTGAAAAAAAAAATATGTGTATTAAATATCTATAATATTCGTACATATGATTATATTATAATAATGCTTGCAGGTATACAATAATTTTTGTTTTTCCTTTTGGACTGTATATATAAAATAAATTTTGAGGATCTCCTCCCCGCGAACATGCTACTTACAATTTACCGTGTGAAAAGCATGGTTCTTCAAATAAAACTCCAGTACATTTTAATGATTGCCCTTGTGATTTACTTATTGTAAAAGCAAACGCAAATTCAATGGAAATTGTAATCTATCAAACTTAAATGGTAGATCCGTTGGCCTAATGGGTATTCTAGGAATATATACATTTATGCCTTTCCCATTTACAGTTAATACAGTTGTTCCCAGTACATTCTTATTTAATATTTTTATACATACACGTGTACCATTGCACAATATAGATGGTTGTAGATTTCTTAAAAGCATGACAGGAACTCCCATTTTCAAAATTAATTTATGAGGTGGCAAACCAGATATTTAAAAAGAATTTACAAACTCCATTGGATAATTAATAGCATTGTCTGGATCACTCATATTATCGATTGATTTATATTCTATATTTCTTCTTGCAGTGAATTTAATATATCTTCATTCAGTTTATTGAATTTTGTAATTTTTGGTGCAAGAATAGCCCTTTCACATAATCATTCCTGATTTACATGATTTTTTTGTATATCGGGAAATACTTTATTTATTAAAACATCAATTGTTTTTACAATATTACAAAAATTTAAGGGAAATGTAATGGATCCATCTGCCATACTAATTGGCCATTTTCCATCGCCAAGCTACAGCATTTGTTTAGAAAACATTTCCAATGCAGGATTAACAGTTAAAAATACTCTCATGTTTGTTTTTAAAGTAATTATTTTAATATTATTCCAAAGATATGAGTTTTTAAACATGCATCAACTTGATCCACTGGTGTTCCATGTGATATAATTGGTAACGTTTGACGAAAATCACCTGCTAATATTACTGGTACCTTACCCATATAATTATTATTTTTTTTTAATCTTGTAAAGTTTTATGTAAAGCTTCAGGTGCTTTTTATTTAGCATAGTACACTCATCCCAAATAATGACAACTTCAATGCCAACTTCTGAAGAAGTTACTGCTAAAGCAATATCTATCATGGAGAATTCAAATTGAGTTCACCGCAAGGACCGTGAATCATATTTTTCTTGACAACTTCAAATAATTCAGGATCAGTAATTTCATCTGGAATTTCAGCTGATATAATGCCTATCAATTTGATCCGGTGTTGTTTTAAGAACCAGCCATATCAATATATGTGCATGCGGCAGCCCTCTCTTTTACCATTCGATCGAGTACATCCAGCAACGCACCTCTCCAAATACTCGCAATTTAATAATCAAATCCATCAGCGCTTTCAATTTCTGTCGAAATACACGTGCTGTTATATCGTGGCGGTATGTTGGTGTCTAACCTTCAAACTGTGGATTGCATGTGAATGTTATGAAGAGGTCAGGGCGGCCGTATTTGCGAACGTACATTGCATCTTGTGTATATTGATGCACGTGACGCGGACTGCCAATATAAGTCGCTGGTAATATTTTTAAACGTCCAATATTATTGACATTGCCATCATTCACTATTGCATCTTGTAAGCGTATGTACTCTTCCGATTGATTGAATCTAAAGTAATTAAGACATTCTGATTCAATCTTCGCATACATGTCCACAGCATATTGATTGAATAATTTTCCAAACCACAAAATAAAGTTGTCTTCTTGTGGACGAACCATGAATTTGTATGAGTAATAGTTCATTGCACTAACTGTCTTGCCTGGTATGCCGCGACCTGTAATAAATACAATGATAGAAAATTTAAATGTCTGATTGTTTTAAAATTAATACATTTTCAATTTATATAAATATGTTACCGGTTCGTGGATCTATCATTGATATATTGAAATGATAGCCGTCGTCACCTTTCCAGTGCAATAATGGATACTGTAATGCATCATAGCTTTGATGAAGCTCTGATACACGCTGCAATTGCTCATTTCTTCGGTGTAGCACAATATCACGAGATAGAAACTGCTCTCCAACAATTACAATAGCCACTTCATCAATGGTTGGTGCATTGAAGCGTCTTGCATGCTCCCCAAAAGGCGTTTTGTCGGCTCTTATTACTATCCTATGATTATCGGATGGCATAAGATCAAGAGCGGTTTTGAACAATTGAACTAATCCATTGTGTTGATGGAAAAAAATTTGCAGGTCCAAAATAATTTGACGCCTTGCACTTGAAGCAATTGCACAACGCCGATTCAATTCATCATTGCTATTCCCAAAAAAATAGATTTGCACAAATTGAGATTCAGTGTCAGGGAATGGCAATAATGAACCAGCTCTATGATAAATCTGGCCTTGAATCTGTAATATATGAGAAATACAATTTGACATTGGATCAGAATTCGTGAAAATATCAAAATAATTGCTGGTCAGGTTGCATTTTTCGAAAGATAGTCCTTATAAAATAATTACCTTGAACTTCGGCATAAAACTGTCTCTTATAACTTTCGTCGCACCAAAAGAAGTAATTTGAAATAGCGTATTATATTCTTGAATGTAATGAAATGCAGCAAATTCCATGGCGTGTGCACGACGTGAAATTCGTGACGTTCGTCTTGATGCTGGATTTGTTGACGGACCTGCAGATATAGTTTGACGTGGGTTTCGTACTTGTTGAAACACAATTCGTTGTGATAGTGCCTCTTCACTTTCAGATCTAAATATCTTAATTATATTATATTTTATTTACACTACAATAAAATTATAATATTTTATAAGTTATACTGACATTTTTGGTAATTGGTGTATAAATAAGAAGTGCAGCACTGGACTTACATAATACAATTTTATATATTGTGAGTTCCAACTATCCAACTACCATATTGTAATTTTAATTATCGCCTCTGTAATTTCATCACCACCTCGTCATATTTTTCTAACCCGATAACTTTCTCAAATTTTTCGTCCGTAAGAACCTTCTCCTGGCAATTACGTCCCAAACAAAAAAAGAATGAGCGAAATCGGTCCAGGTGTTTCGAAGCTAACCCGTAACAAAGATTTCCACTTTGACTTTTATATATATATACTAGCTGGCTCCGTGCACTTCGTTGCCCGTTAAAAATGCCAATTCTATATAATATGATTCGAATTTTGATTAATTTGTTATTTAATATTCGGTTTAACGGTGTTCAAAACTTATATACTTTCATTGACCGTTTTGATTCTCAAAAATCTTGTGAAACCACCACTTTAATATGCGAATTTTGTAAAATGCTTTCTTATTGCACACTAAATTTGTGGTACGATTTTACGAATGTACCGTGTAAATTTTAAGCATCGATCTATCATTGTTCAGGCTCTACGTTTATTAGTCAGTGAGTTACTCAAGTCATAATATTATAGTCATTCTGCTTGCCGTTGCCGTGAGACTCTCTTATGATTATGCGAGCAGTATATTATCATGTAGGCAATCTACACATGGTGGATTGCGGACCCCGCGAGATGTGTACGTAAGCTTATAATTTCTAACACTTAAGTTTCAAAGTTATATCGTTTTTTTATTTTACTACGGTGGGTAAAATACAATAATGTGCCATCTCGTAATTTTTATATTGTTGCCTGTTGGTAAAACAATAAAACTTGGTATAACTTGTTATGTTAGTTTATTGCTGTGAATTTGAAATTTACTGTAGACATTGACTTATTTTGCTAATTCTTATTTTTGTTGTTTTGGTTTTAACAAAATATAACAACAGGTCTATAATTATTATATTCAATCATAATCAATAGTGACCTTAATATAGTTTATTTTCTTGCTGGACTGCAGTGACAGTTGTTGTTTTTTTACATCCAGATTCCGAAGTTTTCTGGTGGATTTTACTAAAATTGTACTACATAACTACATAAGCACCTTCTCTTGCGATCAATAGGAGCGAATCATCAGTGAAAAATGTTACAAAAATGGGGAAAATAAATAATAATAACAAAAAAATTGTTACCATGATTACCGAAAATAAAATAGTAATAATAATAATAATAGTAATAGTAGTCATCGGTATTTTTTATTTTTCATTGTATTTTTTTTTTAATTTTCCGTGCAATTTTCTTAACTTTTTCTTACATAAGAACCTTCTCCTGGAAATTACGACCCAAACAAAATAAGAATGAGCGAAATCGATCCAGCCGTTCTCAATTGATGAAATGTTATACATTTTTGTCTCTATTTTTATATATATAGAAGATAGAAGATAGATAGATTATCGTGAACTAAAAAAAAATTCACTCAACAAATTTCAAATTTCCAAACTAAAATAACTATAGAAACCATAGACTATATTGATTGTACATCGAGCTGATGTTTAGATGTCTACCATAGAGTAAATAAAGACAATGGTATCGAGTTCAAATCCCAGACATCAATGAATAGATTTTGCACTTTTTCTGCTTATTCGGTTGACTTTTTAAAAATTTTCTTTCGTAAAAAAAACCTTCTCCAGACAATAACAAATACTCCTAAAAAATAATTAGCGAAATCGGTTCAGCTGTTCTCAATTGATGAATTTTTATATATTTTTGTCTCCATTTTTATGTATAACGATTTTTAATTTCTTTTTTTACTATGACAACGATTTAAGTTTGTATGTCTATTTGCATGCATTTTTAAAAACATTTTAAATAAATGATTTATTTTATTTAAATGGTTGCCATTGACTACCAAAAATAATTTAGTTGACTATTTGCTGGATAGATGGCGCTTCTGTAATTTCATCACCACCTCGTCATATTTCTCTAACCCGATAACTTTCTCAAATTTTTCATCCGTAAAAACCTTCTCCTGGCAATTACGACCCAAACAAAAAAAGAATGAGCGAAATCGGTCCAGGCGTTGTTGAGTTATGCGCTTACAACACTTTTGCGATTCATTTTTATATTATAGATATAAAGATAACTAAACGAAAATTTACTTATTTAATAAATACAATATATTTTAATATTAAATACATGGAGTTTGTTTTACTTATATACATTTTATTTATAATTATAATATTAGTGGCGCTAATTACAATTTTAGCAGGCACACGATGGCACAGATTAGATAATACCTTTTTATTTAATTTTATTTGGCGCAAATTACCAAAATAAATTTTTAGATGTAGCGCAAATGATATATAATTTTTTTTTTGGGGTGGAGGGGGTTGTTTTTGGCGCAAATTACATACACCCGAAAAAATTATTTACCTATAAATTTTTGTTAATTGATAACTTACTTTTATTACGCCAATTTCATGATAACTATTCCAATATCAGATATTTATTAGACAAGATTGTCATAATTCATACTTAAATACACACTACCTATTACTCCAATTATTAATATCGTTATGTCATTAATTATGATTTGATATGATTAGTATACAGACATACAGTATAAAACGTATTTTATTATGTGTTCTATACAAACGTATAATACGTATTTTATACTTAATATTTTATTTTATTAGAACGAAATACAAATATTAATATTACTTTGTCACTCGTTATGATGTGTGGTCTTTGTTACAGACCTGATATCTACAGAGCGTCACTGAGTCAAAAAGAAATAATATATTTTTTTTTGACGTTTACGTAGTATTGATCGGTTATTCAATCGAATAGAGCGGGTTATGCATTGGATGGTGTAAGATTCAAAATTATTCATTACAATGTTATCTATGTTATATCATTATACGGTTGCTGTGGGCAACACTGCACACAGCTACGCAGTTAGTTCACGACGGCGATGTGATGAACATCTCCCATCCCGTTTTAATAATTAATAAATATTATACTATAACGTCTGGTATTCTTTTATTTATTTACTTGGCGCTGTGAACAGGGTAAATAGCGCGAGTTGCTTTTACGGGAACATTCCTTGATCCAGTCGATAAGCATGTATCAGGGGTATCGAATGTCCTCTCCAAATCAGTATTGAAAATCTTATCGCCTCTCACAATACCAACAACAGCATTTGTAGTTCCCGTTAAAATATTATTGTTGCCAGTACTTCTACCTCCTTTTAATATATCTCGCGACCTAGTAGATGCAGACTTTGGAACACGTACTTTCTCCGCGGCACTAGTCGACTTCATAAACCCAATAACAGATGTCTCCCACTCTTCTCTTCTCAAAGGTTGATATCCATTTCCAATCGCATTATCATGCAATTGCTTAACGACATGCTTCATTTCAGTGCTAATATCACTTGACGAGTAATCCATATCTTTCTCGCTCTGCGTGGTCGCTAAATATTTATCAGGGCGACCATATCCACACATAACCGGAAGAGTGAGTAACATTGACAAGAAACGAACCTACTCTCTTGAAGTAGGATCAAACTCTAAATACATAAATATTTCCGATAATTCACTAAAATTCCTCATACCACGAAACGACTCAAACATCTCTTTTCTTATATCGGATAGAATTTTACTATCCTTATACGCTAAATTAGGATTGTATGAAACTTTTAAATTCCTAGTTCTTATAAACATCTCTTTTGCAGTTTTGTTTAAGTTGTCACAATAATATATTGAGACGAATTCTGAAGAAAAGCATGCAAAATACTTTACTAAATTAGTCATATGTGATCGCAATAGTCCGTTTTTCATTTTTGGCCAAGGCAGAAGGAAACGAAAGTACTCTAATGAAAGCCAAAAAATTCACTTTACATTCCTTTTTTGCAAATTTCTCTGAGTTTTCACCTAACAATTGGAATCTAGCTTCAAAAGAGAGCAACGACGCTTCAATCAAGCTTTCTTGTAAACAACATTCAATCTGTGTCGTGATAATGTAGTTACTTCTCAGAATAGAGAAATTATATACCTCTTTCAACTTTCTCTCCTCTTTACATAACACAGTCGTGGGTGGTTGGGTTGTGCAGCCTGATGGGTGTTCCAATTCCCTCTGTTTTTTAAATAGGTGATCTATATATTGTTAACTCAACATAACTGCCCTCAAGACCGGCGGTGTGGAATACAAAGGCGAGTTCGCGGGACCCAAACCGGTTTTATAAAATGCCGTATTTGTTTTTGATTGTGTTGAACAATAATGCGGCTACACAGTTAATATTTATAAAAAATAAATAAATCGCAACTCGTAAATGTTATAAAATTTTACATGAGTGTAAAAGGATGTCATCGATTGAAACTATAATAGTCAAGAGTTAACATAATTTTACTTGCACTAACCAAAATGTTTAAAAAACATTTTATATAATTTGATATTTTTTTATAAATGCTAACCAAAAAAATAACATTTATAACAATAGTACATAAATTTAGATTTTATAAATAAGACTCGAGCCACATCTGACTATGACGTGATCAACATGCGGTTTGCGAGCAACAATTTGGACGTTCTCGCTATATATAATGTGATGTAAGTTAATATTATTTAGGTAAAGTATATAATATACTATTATGATATGATTATTATAATCAACTTATAGAAGCATACAAATAAGTGACGTTCTTTATCATTTATAATATTTTAGGAAATGTAGTTAGTGTATATCTATAGGTACTTATTATTTATAAATAATAGTAATTTGACATATATAGTATTGTGGAACTGCGTATCATATACGTTACATTTTAATGACTAAACAATGACGTTTTAAGAGTTACATTTTTAAGTACGATAGACCCAACTATACCTATCATAGTTCATTTAAAGTTAAAACGTTTCATTAGTAGGTAGTATTATTTGGTAATATTATAAGTTATAATTTATAGACTATAACTATAATCAACAATTATTGTTACAGACTGCAAAAGGAAAAAATAAAAGGGTTGTCATACAAATGTTTACCAATTACTTAATTTAATACTTATTTTTTAATCATAAGCAACATGTTTTAACATACCTACCAATATTAATACAATTATACTGTAAATCTTGTCTACAAATTGAAAGGAAAATATTGATTTTGCAAAAAAATCTCCCTAGACCTAATTGAAATACGAATGAAAACTATAATACCATGTATTACGTAATAAAACCAATATCAAATACTTAAATATTTAGGCCGCAATTAACGTAATTCACATCGCTCCGTGGCACTAACATAATTATCAACGACCTGACAAATCAATATTTGGCGCCGTTTGTGGTTCTTTATGTTAAAAAGGAACAAAAAAAAGACCCCTATGACCTCCCGCTGTTCTATACTCATCTGCTTTTAGATAGCAGCTGGACGTCGGCGCCATCGAACCCAATCACCTAGTGTCCAAATAATAAAAGGGAACAGTCGTGTATTATTCGCCATAACATTTTGTATAAATATTCAATAATACTGCGCAGTATTTTTCTCCAAGTGTTATTATTTATGTCGTCTATAGAATATGAATATAATATTATATTTCAAATTTACCATACCACAATAATATTTTACCAGATCTACGCTGACTGACGTTAGTCAAATTCGATTTTAGTGAAAATCGCAAACGTCAAAATCTAAAATATTATTTAATATGCGTTATCAAAATCCAAAACGATGTTATTATGAACTCTTAAGTCTTAATCACAAACGTATACGATGTATGTTATTGTTATTAATACAATATTACATCCACGACAGTCGCTACACAATTATCATTGTGATGTATACATCGGATCGTCTCTGGTGTGACGATATTTCTAAAAGGATTAAAAATGAAAATGATTTAATCTAGACTACGTAGGAGTGATGTTCTGGTCACCGAGTCTTCACAAGTATTTTGCGTATGGGTAAAATGTAATACATAACACCAGGTACGTAGAGACAACGCTTGTCACATTTTTGCGTCTCTCTGTAGATTTCGTACGTGAATTTTTTTTTTTCAATTTCGAGCATCGAACGCGCGTTTAAACGCTCTGCGGGTAATATGACGCATTATAAGAAATATGCGTTGTACAATATTATACCGCGACCGCCAAGAATTCGGGTTCCAGAAAATATCCGAAAACCACGCCCTGCCGGCCATCGACTTCCCCACCATCGGTCCCAAACCGTCACTTCAAACACTCGCACTCGGCGCCCCGACGATTACCCGCCCGTCGTCGCATTCAGCCCGTGCGGGCGTCCGTTCGTCTCCAGGTTTCTGACGGCTCGGTCGGTCGTTCCCGCGTGCACTGCTTGAGCGGCCCGTACGTTTTATGTTATACCTACTCGTACAATGGACCAACAATACCCTCCGAAGACCCTGCGGTCGTCATTTCGCCGCCATCTCATGTGCAGTTTGGTCTTGTGTTTGTGCGCTACGAAAACATCGCTCGCGTCTCGTACGCGTTTACTCTTTCGTTTCGCGAAATAATATTATTGTTGTACAACGATTATATTAGTACGCGCGCCGGATCACGGTCAATCGTCGTCTGCACGTCTTCGTGTTAACGACGAATAGTGTACGGTTAGTCGGTTTGGATGAACGGCTAAGTGCGCGTCACACAACGTCCGTTCGATGTTCTGAATCATATTATATCTATATCACTTATTTTGTCGTCGATTCGTTCGCATCCGCGCACATTCTTCTGCTACGACGTCATCAGGCTCGTTAAAATCTTTTTTTTTCATCGTTAATCAGGTAAGCCGCGGTTGCGTTGTTTATTTATTACTATTTATTAGATAGGAATGTATACAATAATAATAGTACACCGGGGTTTGTACTACCTACCTATGCACGATATTGCACAGCTACACATACATATTGTAACTAGTATAATACAGTTTATATTATTTTATAGACATCGGTTTTCTTTAAATGCAGATTTAAATTTTAACTAAACAGTAAACATACTACTACTATATTGTTATATTGTCGATAAATTATTTGAAAAATGTTATGAATATTACAAGTTTTAATCTTTCGATTGTATTTTAGTCTAGTTAGCAGTTTGTTTACTTAGTACCCACGCCTGTACGATTTTTACTGTATAATAGTGGCGCCGCAGGCGATTGCGGCGGCCCACTCGTTTAACAATCCATCTTCACTAAACACAATAATAACTCTATCATATTTATACTACTTATGTAAACAGCTTTAAATTATCAAAAAAAAAAAAAAATACACTGGAGTATGGGCTCATATACCCACACATATAAATAATACGAACCGCGTCGGTTATCTTACTATGCAGACGATTTTTTTGTATCTACTTACTCAATGAGCATTTAAATAACAAAAAAATAATACGTTTTTGTAAAATGTATTTATTAGGATCAACTAGATCAAGCAAAAAAAGCGGGCAAGTGAGTACCGCTCTGCTGTACATTAGGTGCCGTATGAATCATTATTATATATTATAGGAGTGTTAAATTTGAATCCAATGATAGTTATCATTGTATACGAAAAACGATTCTGAACGAAGATGATTTGTCAGCCTAGGATATAATTTCTAGTGGTTGGTGGAAAAGGTGGTTTATGTATTATGTTTTAATGGCCTGAATACAACAAAATTTAAGTTCTTTTATAATAATTGTAAGTTAAACTTATGAAAAACCTTGTATTAAATTTTCAACTCTTAGCTACTTATACAAAAATTTTTATGAAATATACCTACAAAATAATTTGCAAATATTCATGGTTTTGGCGAATTTTTGTCAATATTTGAGCTTCAAATGCTAATAGAAAAAAATTGTGCCTACGTATTCTTATAATTTTTTAATCACTATAATAATAACTTATGAGGAACTTTGCATTAAATTTTCAAGTATTTTGATAGGGCCAAAAAGATTTTATCGACACATAAAAAAACAATTTTCAGAAAAATTGAAAATTTCAGTTGTCTATAAATAGCTCAAAAAAAGTCAAAATATTTTGAAAATTAAATCACGTAAAGAAAACGCTAATCTTAATAACTGGTAAAATTTTCAAGTATCTACGACTTATACTTTTTGAATAATAACAAATATTTAATATCGTTTGGGGATAAATCGTTATTTAGCGCGGTTTTGTAAAAATTTAAATTTCCAACACTCATAAAAATTTTTTGTCTGAATCCGGTAGAGTTTTTTTTACAGATATTTGAAGAAAAATGTATGGAGAACCTTGTACTAAATTTTCAAAACTTAGTTATAAAAGAAAAAAATTTTATGATTTTTCAACTTCAAAATTACTTGCACATTTTCGCGTTTTCGACAGATTTCGTAAAAATTTGAATTATAAACTTTTATAAAAAAAAATTGTGAGACACTTTAAAAAAAATTTCTCAAAAAAATCGAAAATTTCAGTGGTCTATAAATAACTCAAAAAAAGTCAAAATTTTTTGAAAATTTAACTATATACAAATACCACTGACATTAACATTTGGTGAAAATTTCAAGTATTTTCAGAGATTATTTTTTGAATTACAACCATAAAAAAAAATCGATTTGGTCGAAAACTGGTTTTGCGTAAAAATTGCCCCGTTTTTCCGTCATTTTTTTTTTGTTTTTCTCGATTTTTTTGAAAACTGTTGGAAAATGTTAACTTTTTACCTCTATAATGCACCAAGGATATTCACTTTTACATCGGAAACCACCCCCATAGTTTGAAATTTGAGCATTATTTCGACTAGTTATGCTGTACACAGACACAAAAAAAAAAACACACACCATTGTAAAATCAATACATTCATCACTTCGTTCAGAATCTAAAACATCAAAATAGGTACATGACAGAAGTTATTTTCTTAAATTGAAATATAGGTACGACCTCTAATTTTGTGTAGAGGTACACATTATAATATAATGAATTTATGTATAATATACACCAAATAAAAAAAATTGAAAACGTAACATCCTTTATTGAATAAAAATAGTTGTATAGAGAATAGTAATAACTTATAATAAATAATAGTATTAACAACAAATTTGTTTGTTTGTTTTATTAGTTATACATTTGTCGTCAAAACAATTTTTGTAAATGTATGCTTGAGAGAAGAATGTTTTTTTTGAAAACTTCACGCATATTAAATTTCTTTTCAAGTCTCATTTTAACGTTAATACATTTTTGACAAATGCATTTAAATAATGATTATTTATTACTATGTGTGTCAAATTCAACATCAATAGGTTACGAGTTCGAAAAAAAATATTTTCATTCAATATACTTCTTCTAGTATAGTATTTTCGGTAATTGACAATTTTACGTCTTATGAAGATTTTTTTCCTTTGTAACTACAGTTTGAAAAGATTTTTCAAGTTGTTATAAAACTAATTATCTTTAAAAAATATTATTAATTTTCTTCGATTTACGGAAATTGTAAAAGATGAATTTTTACTGTATTCGTGATCTAGTCGATTTTCTATAAATAGCTGAACACTAAATTGTTTAAATGATACTTTCAATAATATGACCACCAATATAATCTAAAATATATTTAATATAATAACCCAAATTAACATCGTCAAGATAAATCAAATATTTTTAAAGATCTTTATCAGGAGTTATATTCAGTAATAAAAAAATATTACAAAACGAATGTTATTTTCTATGGTTGTTGTATAATATAGGTATATTAAATAATACATATTATAATAACCTAATTTCAATAATATTGACTTGTTGTTTTAGTTTTCAAACCTAACCTTACTGTAAAAAATACAAATTAAAATAATTTATTCTTGTTTGTAAATAAAGAAGATACAATTGTTTTGTTTTTTTTTTTATGTCCTGTGTAGCTATATAATTGGACGTACATATTTGTAATGATTTTTTTTTTAAGATATGCCTCACTGTTTGTTGTTTATAGTTATTACCACCAATTTTTGATAATATTTATTTATGAATTTATCTTATACATACACATTTATCTAATTTTTAGAATCAAAGAAATTATATATCTACAATAGAGCTTAATTATACATATGTATATATAAATTCACAGTAAAATATAACTGTTCGTGTTTAATAAGTAATTATTGAAATTACTTACAATTTGATTGTATAAATTGTTGTCGTCCATTAAAGCTTCTTTAAAATTGTGATTAGATCACAATGATGATCGACTAGTATGCGAATGCTAGCGATCGAACCAATGTAAACGGTTTACCCCAGCGGTTCCCAAACTTATTCAGTTCCGAAGCCTTTTTTTAAGCAGAAGTTTATTGTGGAGCCCCAAGAAATATTTAACGTTAATTTGTATTTGCCTATGTTCTATGAAGCATAATAAACACGAATTGTATACAGACGGGAGTCAAAATAAAATTATATTTATAAATAAAAGAAACAACAGTATTTAAAGAACTGGAGAAAATATTATTTATTTACTATTGAAATCTACAAAAAATTAAAATAAAACTAGTTAAAAACATTTAAAAATTAAGTTTAAATAACGAACAATTTAGAAATGTTTAAATTTTTTGTGGTGTAACGGACGGAGCCCTTGGGAAACCGTTGCGAAGCACCAAGGGCTCCGCGGAGCACAGTTTGGGAACCGCTGGTTTACCCAAACACGAAAAATCGTTCGCGTTCGGAAGCATTTGCCTTAAGCAGTGGCATATTTAGGAATTTGTCATGAGGAGGGTCAAGAAAATTTTCATAATACTGATCCGTGGGTGATTTCGCCCCCACACCCCCCCAATCAATATATTTTATTAAATAAATTTATCATATTTTTATGAAGAAATTCAATTTTTATGTTTATTATAGCAGAATTATTTTAAACCATGATAAATAGTCAAATTAAAAATTATTCAACATATTTTATATATAAAACGTAATTTAATTGGTACATCACAACTATATAATAAAATTATTATTATATACGTATATTAAAATAATGGTTTATTAGGTAAAAAGACCTACCTCCGGTATATCGGTGTCAAACAAAGCGCAGGTATCTCATATAAAATACTAAATATTCAAAAAACATTGCATTTTAATGTTTTAAACATTTTATAATGCTAATTACATAAAATATAAATGTTTCAAGTTGTATTTTAACGAGAGTAAATCATTGAAAAAGTGTTTTTTGTGTCTAATGAAAAACTACAAATACTGAGATACGCACTGTTGCAGTTTGTATGTCCGAATGAATAGTCATCATAGATATCCATTGAGTCTCGTCTACATAATAATAAAATTAAAAGTAAACAAAAACGAATATTTCAAATGCCTATAAATAGCATTAAAATAATTGAAATATTTTGAAAATTAAATCATGTAAAGAAAATGCTTTCAAACATCTACGACTTATACTTCTTGAATAATAATAAATATTTAAAATCATTTGCAGATATACGCGATTTTGTAAACATTTAAAGTTCAAACGTACATAACTTTTTTTCCTATTATGATGTTTCGAGTTTTTCTATAGCTATTTGAAGGAAAATTTATGAAAAACTTATACCCCGTTTCAAAAGAGAATATACTAAATTTACGTAACAAAACCGGTTTTTTCCGTGGCCTCCCGGTGTGTTTTCTATTGAAACGGGGTATGGTGTTGAATATTTTAACCTTAGATATAAACACAAACAATATTATGATTTGTCAACTACCTACATAATTACTTGCAAATTTTCGCGATTTTGACATATTTCGTAACATTTTGAACTATAAACGCTTATGAAAAAAAATTGTGACTAACGATTTTTGATTTTTTGAAGTGAAACTTCTATACGCACGCTGGGAGTAGAATTTCAAGGCCGCGATACACGAGTTATAAGACGAAAATCCATCCCGTCACGATTTATAATTTATTATTATTATCTGCGGTCGACGGCGTCGGTATATTATCAATGTAACTGTACTATCACAAAGGTATGAAATGTGATTTGACTTAAATAATGATAACGGCATATCGAGGAGCCACCGTGACACGATTTAAAATTTCGCCTCCGGTTCGACACAGAACACGGGACCCATAGACCTATTAATTAAATGGACTGCGCCTTCTACATCCCCTGCCTACCAAACAACTCAGACAACATCAGATAAGCAAAAAGGGGTATTGTGGAAGAAAATATTAATTATATCTTGTTTCTTCCATTTATTATATTTCCCGCCTATCCATTAAAAAAAACAACCATTTAGAATATATTTTATATTATTGTTATTATATTGTATTTATAATATTAATTATAACATTTATACAATCTCATGAACACAATTAACTAGGTGGGAATCAACTGGTTAAAAACTCATATTTACCTCATGTTTTTTATAATATTAATTGAAATAAAAATGAAATATACCTACATAAAATATTAGACTATCGTGATTATTAGGATTATAATTTTAGTTAAGTCAGTAGTTAATAGCTGAAGAAGTTCATCATCCAATAATGTGTTGAATTAAGTTCTCATAGTTTTTATTTGCGTGTTAAGTCTTCTTTTTTAATCAGGTGATATAATCACTCTATGACAATCTGCATTATTTCAAGTTGTACCTTAATTTATTGTGTGTGTGTGTAATAGACCTATATGACCAAGTGGCGCTTAAGATTATAATGCTCTACCGACTGAGCTAGCCAGTTAGGTTAGTTTATATTATTACAAACAAAGAAACACATTTTTATACACTAAACAATTATATATTGTTAAATTTGTTATATTATAAAACACATTGTTATAATAGATAATATAAAAAAAAATAGTAAAAATAATAATAATAACAAATATTTTAACTTTCATACATGTACATGTTAAATAAATATATGGGACCATCTATTAGCATACAAAATTTAATATTTATTGGTTTCTGAAATGTACGAGTTTGGTGAAATGAGAACGTATTCTCTCTTTTGGCTGACTTCTTGAGCTGTTAAAATGGTGTATCCGTATATTGAAGTAGGTTTTGAAAATGTCTCTGATTAACTGGATTAAATGATTATTTATTGGATTTTGATTGTATATGTGGTTAGAAATTTTTAAAAAGTATTTATTGATATTTATTTTAGAAAATGATTTGATAATGAATGTTTCTCTGATATTCGTTGCACCGCTGGTTGTATATACTGATTGTTGAGTTCGAAATACATTTTCAGCGATTCGACACAGCTCAGTCATATCACTACTTGGCTTAATTAGCCTACCTCGATTTTTTATTGATATTAATGGTGTAGGAGCTGTACTGGATTCAGATAAAACTTGAAGACATTCTGAACATTTTGTCAATTTTAGTAATGTTTTTGTTACAGCTCCACCAATGTATTGGGTCGTGTCCATTAAATATGATACACATGGTGAGTTCTTTAAGTCCATATACAAATTAGTATCCTCAGCTGTCCCAGCTACACAGGTCAGCTCTAAATGGTTAGAATTTTTTTTTTTTTTTGGTGCACTAGTGGTTGATAATGTTACAGTTGTGTCTTGTGATATACAATTTGCTTGAGAAGAAGTTACTAATTCATTGTGTATTAGTAATCTTTTGTATGCCGCTTCAAATTGGCTGGCTGTTGGGTTATCACAAAATCCACCACGAGATCTTATAGCAAAAAAAAACATTTCAATATGGTCTTGTGAAACTTTGTAAGTTAAAATAAATTCTAATTTATTTGATTTTAAAACATCATCAAATAACTCGCGAAGACTTCTGAGGCATACTATTAAGCCATTGAAACCAGTTTTTCTTCCAGAATTTATTATTGGAATAAAATTATGTGATTTCGACACTTTATTATATACTTTGGTCTGTAGGGATGATAGATATTCAATAGACGAAGAAATGAAAGGCTCATTTTTTAACTCATTATTTAAGTAAAGTGGTCTTTTAAATTGAGTTTTACCCAAATAATTTCTAGTGTTTAGAATATCAAAAATGTCATTTATTTTCTTGCAAAATTCTGAAGTAGCGTTGTTGTTTTGAAAATTAGAAAAATTTTGTTCACTACAATACGTCAGGGCTTTAGCAACAGATTCACTCAATGTTTGAGCCGCAAGCTTGACCTTCGTTTTTTCTTTGAAAAAATTGATATGTCTTGATCTTATTTTGGTGGCCAAGTGTAGTTCAGCATTTTCTTGTAAAATTACCAACTGCTTAAATAAGTCCAATTTAATCTCTAGGCCATCCTTATCGTACAATGTTTGCCAGTTACCAAGTGTATTCCGACATAGTTTCAACATGTGACATGGATCCAAAAATATAAATATTTTTCATCGGCGATTGGGTGCAAGATATATGTTTTTACATCTGGAGGATACAGTTTAGCTCCTAATGAAGTAGCCATTGAAATATTTGAAATATTTGAGGCGGCTCCATAAAATGTTAAGGTCTTCACCAGAACACCGGTATCGTGGACAATGGTTAAAGCAGTTTTAATTAAATTTGCTTTTTCTTCTCCAGATAAACCATTAAGTAAAAAATAGCCGATTGGAATTTTCCAATCAGAATTAATAGCAACTAGCATAATGACGAGTGCTTCTTTTGCTAATGGAAGAGCATCAGTATCATCATTTATACCGGTTCCTAAACTTATATAGCCTTGGTTACTTGTGCCATTAAAATGTGTACCCTGTTTAATACTGACTTCGTCCATCATCATACCACATACTAATATTTTGTTTTTTAATTTCATTTCCGCCACTTGAATTTCTAGAGCATTCATTGATTCTTTGGTAAAGCCAGGTGATCCATTGATTACAGCATACCATTTGCGTAACGTTGATGGATGTGGAAGACAATTGTTAAAAACTTGTCTTACATATTATTAAGCTGCAGATGAATAAAAATTAAGTGTTAATGCAAAAGTCCTAAGTTTAGGTGAAATTTTCCTTTCAGTGTGACGTTTCAATTGTTTCATAATCATTTCTCTCTGTGCAGTAGGAAGATTCTCCTAAAATAAATCTTAAGATATTGTACAATGTTAACAAAATATTTAATTAATTCGCTATTTCTACCTTAAGGATAGTGAAACAGTTATTTTCACTTAACAATTTTTTTCTCTTCCTTAAGATGATTAATCAACTGCGATAGATTTTTTATCTTCTTTCTTAGCTATGCATTTTTATTCTGCAGACTATTTGTTTTTATTTTGAAGTCTCTTACAGTTGCTTGAGATACATTCCAATATCGTTTGCGTTTTGTTGGAGTTCTTGATCTTCAACATTAAAATCACCAAATAAGCTTTTTCTTTTCCTAGAAAATTTTAAAATTAATTTTAATAAATAATATTACTAAATTAGAGAATAATTAGAAGGGCTTATACGTATTTTGGTTAAAAAATAGTAACTTTAATTATAATATCATACTATCAAAACATTTATTGTTAAGAATACAATGTTTAACTTCATAAATTAATAAATAAAACAATAAAATATACTGTATATTTTTATTTTTTATTGTATTCTTATAATGATTTATGTATTAACATTAATTATAAATACTATAATATTTATAATCAATGGTATTCATTTTTTAATGAAGAATGGCATATTTATTATTTTAATATTACAATTTATATTTACATAGTGCTGGCCATTTTTTTTGGAGTAACTTGAACATTTTCACTAGGTTCACAAAGTAAATCCAAACTGTCATCTATTGTTGGTATAATTTCTTTTACAGCTTTAATGTGAGATAGCCCTGTAATATTCAAACTATCACCTTGGAGATCTGATTGTGATAATGTAATAACACTATCGCTCATATTTTCTGTCGTATCTTGAACAACTATGTGGGATGGTTCATGTGTATTCGAACTATCATATTGTTCTTTGTTGAAAATATAAACACATTCTTCAACATCAAATAATGAGGGTACTGCGCTATTAATAAGTGAAAAGGATTGAGATCTTGCAGTTTTAATAAAATAAATTTCCCTAAAGTGTTTGCTACACACAAAACTGCTATGGTTAGTTTTAAAATTAGGGTAATATGATTTTATACACTTTGCCCATATATTTCTGAGTTTTTCGTCAGCTGGAAACCTTTTAACAAAAATCATAAATCTATGAATAACGATACAAGTGAAACATATATATTAATATCTTACTTGTGTAGTTTAATGTTGCATTGTTTTGATGCAGCACCTTTACAAAGTGGAAACGAGCAAATCTTAACCATTGTGATATACAACCAAAGACAATAATAACTAAAACTAAATATACTCTACACTAAAAGTAATTAGTACAGTTAAAAATTCAAATATTATGAAGTCAAAATTCAATTATCGCAAAATTAAGGACCAGTCACAACGACAGTAGAACACGAAGTCCCGAAGTGATAAATGAAAACAAACAAAATTTCAAAACAATAAACACTGCGCATAGCGCGTTATTACTTACTGTTTTTTTTTATCAGTCGTTATATTCATGGAATAAACGAAGTATATGTAATATTTTCTTCCCTGATACCCCTTTTTGCTTGTCTGATGTTGTCTTATTAACACGTTGACGGACATGACTGCTATAGCAGTCATGCACCTGGCTGTAGTTTCATCATCAGTTTTATATCTCATTAAAAGTTGCTTTATATAAAAAATGAGTCAGAGCTTTTTTTTTTTTTAATATAAAGAAACCAAAACAATGAAAATAGAAAAAAACTCAACTGCTATAGCAGTTGAAGCCCATAGAGGACTTTTTTTCTACGTGTAGGGTCATATGACTGCTATAGCAGTTAAGTAAATAACATTTATATTTTTGTTTTGCCATTAGTATAAATAACTACATAGTTTACGCAAATCCTTTTTATTATAACAATTAAAATTATATATAAAATATAAATTAAATCAAATAAGTTCTTTGAGTATTATATATAAATATTAGAAATAAAACATTATGTATAATAAGGGTAAAATATATACATTTATAAAATAAAATATTATAGGCATGTAATTTATGAGTGGTAATTTGTAAAGCATGGCCCTGGGTATAATAGAGGTTTTGATGGACAATCTTTGCACCTCCAAGACGTATTTTTTCTTATTTTTTGTTTATAACATTCACGACAACTCAAAAAGTATGTTTTTCTTGACCACCCTATAGTAAAATTAAGCAAAATAAAATACATAGTTAATTATTATAAAATGTAATATACTCATACTACCTTCAGGCAATGGTATTTTCTCTTGAGAGTGACTTGGAATGTTTGAATTAGTGCTACTTTTTCCTTTGTCTTTTTTGATCAATTGATGTCCATTTGTAATGTCAGTTGGTAAGTGAATAAGCTTTGTGACGATTTCCCGATGATAATCAATAAAGTGTCCTTTGTACTGCCGAAATTTTTTTTTATAGATGTAGAATGAGTTCCACAAAGCCATGTCTAGAAGATAAAACATTACTTTTTTATACCACCTGATGGTTTTTCTCGGACTTGAATAATACGATAGCATTTGATCACAGCGATCTATACCAGACATATTTGAGTTGTACTCAATTATTTGTTTAGGCTTTTGAATCTCTATCCCTCTTATATTTTTTATGGTGACCATTTGAGGCTGATATCCGGTAGTTATAGTAAAAATATCTCTTTTGTCTTTCCATCTACTTACATAAATAGGCCCTTTTCTCTTAAATATGTGGTCTCCTTTCTTAAGTCTTATATTTTTACCCGTTATTTGTTTAGGATTTAATTTTCTATTTGATCTTAAAGTTCCAGTTGTATGTGTTTTATTTTCTAGTAATATTTTCGATAAACCCACACTATTATAAAAATTATCCATAAAAAGGTGGTGATCCTTATTTAAAAATGGTTTCATTAATCGTATAACTAAATCATTTACTTTAGATGATGAAGTATTTTCTATATTTTTTCATTTATATATTACTGCAGAAAGTACATACCCATCAGGAGTGCAAAGCTCATAAAATTTTATTCCGTATTTATGTCTTTTGTTTTTGATGTACTGACGAAATATTAAACGGCCTCTCCAGAGCATCATAGATTCGTCAAGTGACAATTTTTTTGATGGGGAGTAGGATGATTGAAATTTTTTTATGATCATATTAAAAAGTGGAGATATTTTGACGAGTCTATCATTTGCTTCAACTGGAACACCTTCAGAACAATTTAGAGCCCCTAAGATTTGTTCAAACCTTCTCCCGCTCATTGTGAAGGAAAATATAGGATGATAATTTAATGGATCTTTTCCGAAACATTGCCTAAGTACAGGTATACCAAGTTCCGCTCTCAATAAACACAATCCAAAAAATTTTTGTAATTCGATCAATGAAATCTCTTTGAAATGTTGTATACGACAATTTTTTGTGTGGGTGCGTTTTAATTTTTTCAGTTTTTCTCCATATTTATTAGACGAATTCAAAATAAGTTGCATTACCTCATCGTCCCAGATCTTAATGAAAACGTCATACGGAGTAGCTTCATCGGTTATATCTAATTGCACACCAGCACCAAATTCATCAAAATTGAAATCTTCAATATCATTGAAGTCGTCTTCCCAATCACTGCTTATATCTTCGAAATCGATGGATAAGTTATCTATACTAGCATTATTTTGTCGCCCGTCACTATCCTTACTACTCGGTGAGTTAATTTCTTCATTTGAAGAAACGTCATTGTTCAAATTATAAGTAGGATCATCAGCTGAACCGATCGATTCTTCAAATGAGTCTATACAAATAAAAATATGTTTTAAAAAAAGTAAATTTATTTTTCAAAGAATAACATAGAGTATTATTGACGTGCTGGTATAGACAAACATTATTATAAATACCTGTATCAGATGAGTCATAAAAATCACTGTTTGATTCGTCCAAAATCTGACGAATATTTTCGTCATCATATTTTTTTCGTGTATCCATAGTGAGACCAAATAATTATAAAACAGAACGCAAGGACACACTATTACGAATAAATCTGAAGACATATTAATGTGTTTCTATACACGACGTATTGGTTGACAAGTAACAATAATATTGACAGATAAGATATTAATATTATGCATAATATAACTATACGAGTATATTTGTAATGTCTACAAAAAATTAGATAAAAAAAACATAAATATGTAAAATGGTAAAATGAAAAATCTATTTTTAAACTTCATTTGATTAATTTGCCTGACCAGATTTTAAGTCGTAAATGAACATTACACTTGTCTTAGTACGATAAACCCATAACTAACATGACTGCTATAGTGGTTATGCCACTTTACGACTTGCAACTGTATAACTGCTATAGCAGTGACTGTCCGTCAACGTGTTAATTATTGCCAAGGCGCAGTCCATTTAGTTAATAGGTCTATATAACATACGTTTATCTGATACAGCTATAAAAAATACGTCCCTATAAAGGGTACGTACTCCGCTACCCTGTGGATGAATTTAGGAGGGTAACAACTGCGATGGATGACGACAGGGAGCGCATTACCGCAGCAAGTCCGTGTAAACTGCACCATGCGGACACCGTATGCTAAACCTTAACTTTGAAAAAATATTAAAAAATAACCATAACCCCTACAGCTATAAAAAATACGTCCCTGTAAAGGGTACGTACTCCGCTAACCTGTGTGACCCTAAAAAAGTTGTGCATTTGGCCCTAATTTTATTAAATCGGGCCCTGTCTATATTAATGTAGCAGATAAGTGTAAATTTTGGTAATTACAATTGAAATGACACATTTTGGTAGGTATACAACAACAATTTATTGTGGATAAAATTGTAGATATAAAACATAACATTTAAACACCTTCTTATTTTACGTTTTTAACATAAAACATCGGTTCTACAAACAATGGTCCACTTGCCATATTAATACTAAGATATAATAATAATAATTATACAAAGAAAAAAAATTAATATAATAATAAAAATAAAATAATAAATAATAAAAATATTAAAAAACATAATGTTTTTTTATATAACTCCTTAGTTCAGTGTCGGTGGAATAAAAGTCTGATTGGTTTTTTTTTAAATTGTCTAAGTTATATGTCTGTATGTTATGTTGAATGTCACTGTTTGTATTAATTGTTGGTTGTTGGTTGTCGGGTTGTAGTACTAGGTCAGTAAGTTCTTCAATTGTAAAGGTTGAGTCATGTTTTTTTGTAGTTAATGTTTGTAATTGTGTCTGTAATAGTTGTTTGTAACTGTGTAAATGGTTAGTGTAGTCAAAGTTTATTTGTTCTGGAGTTGTTTCAAGTGTTATTGATATATTGTGAATTAATTTTTTTATAAACAGAAATTTCTTTAAAAATTGTTCAATAATGTTATTTTTATTACACGATGTCTTCATTTTATCTATTTTATAACATACTACTGTTGGAAGCTGAAACAGATGACAAAACATAATTAAATAAATTATTTGAATTTGTGAATCGTGATTATTGCCACTTACTCCATGAAACAAAGCAGTCCCAATATATGTTTCATGGGTTATATTTAGAATTTTTCTTGCCGTTGAATTTTTAATTGAATTTATATAAATAGTTATTTTGGGAATATCATCTATGTAATATATTGTTTTGTTAGATATTTGGTTTATTTTGATTAGCTGTTTTTGGTTTAATTGATTTAATATGACTTTAAGAGATGTTTTTGATGGTATGAATCGTATATTCAACAAAACCATTATAATTTTTATATGATTAAAAATGTTACCAATCTAAAATGAAAAAAAAGTGTTATAAAAGTGCTGTCAAGACGGTTCAGTTAGGACATAGCGTAAAAGTTTTAACAAGTACCGTATTGTCCTGATGTGAGACAGTAGAATGTGCGTTATACGTATATAATGCACAAACTACATACAATTCAATTTTTTCTTGTTGAAATAGATTGAATTCAATTACAGAATCGTTGTCAATTATCACATCGAATGATTCGTAATCTTTAATATCTGGATATCTGTTAAATTATACATTTTACGTTGATTATTAATTTTTTTTATTTTTTACTATTTTAAATTTAAGATTTTAATTAATTATTGTTTTAAAATATACGTCATACTTACAACACATGTGTATGGTAATCATTAATAGTTCCATAATGATGCCACCAATTATCCATTAAATTAATGAACTTCATAAATTCCACATCAAGAGATTTTATAACGTTGTAATTAAAGAACTCCTTCATATTAAATAAAAATTTATCATCCCTTATAAATGTTTTTGTTTGAATGAGAAATATATATACATAATTTTTAAGAATCGATAATTGCATTAATTTAGCTTTGCTATGAATAATTCGTTTGAAAGATCACTGTATAATAATAAAAATATATATTTTAATATATAATTATATTAATATAATTAATATTTTTATACTTACTCATCAGTAGATGGAACGGAGTTAAAATTAAATAAATTGGTTATTTTGAAATCCAAATCAGAAATTGAGGATGATCCTAGTCTGGAGAAATTAAAATTTAGTGAAAAAATATTATCTGGGGGGGTCCGAAAAAAATTTAAAAAGGGAGCCAGAAAAAAAGAATTGTTAGAATTTTGAAGATGTGAAGATTTTAAAAATTTACAAAAATAAAAAATTGAGTTTGAATGGCATAATTTTGAAGTTTCTTTTATGAAATGACTAATTTTTTTTGCCTAATTTTTTACTGTAAGATTTATTAACGAAATTTTTAGAAAGAATTAAAATGTTTTTATTATTCTTCTCCAGAATAGTATCAACCTCATCTGTCGACTTTATATATTCAATTAAATTATTAATATTTGTGTATCTTGATAAGCTCTGTAAATATTATTTGTATATTATTATTATTGTTACTTTTTTCAGAATTGTTACATACTTCAGAATTATTGGTAATTTGAAACTGTATGTCAAAAATTTGGTTCGTAATAATTTGTTTAAGGTGATTTGGGTCCACAAATTTGCAGCCAAAGCTATTCAAATAGTAACACAACTGATCAATATTACAATGTTTTAAGTCCTTTATGGCAATCGAAATTTTTGTAATCATGTCCTATAAATTATTAAGAAAAATTAATAACAAAAACCAATATTGTAAAAATAGTTAAGTATGATTAAAAAAGCAGTTTTACATTATTTGCAATATATTTTCTTTCCATTGGGGCTTTTTGGCAATGGTTAGTTCTCAAATGTAGTAAAAATGTGCCCTTTGTTGAAAATTTTTTTGAGCACAGCGGACAAATAATTAATAAAAATTTTGCATTTGAATTATCTATATAATTATATAGAATTTTTTTATCGAAACCAACTGTAAAAAATAAAAAACAAAAAAATAAAATTTCATTTTAAGCGGAAAGTAGGTAGATATACATCAGCCAGGAACAAAGTGGGCATGGAGAAAGCTTGACAAGGGAAAACTGGTACAATACATAAATTCAAGCAACGTCGGTGAAAAAGCAGTAGATCCTATAGCTGCATATACTGCGCTGGACAGGTACCTTGTGGGGGTGTGTGGAGTGGTGTATTGCTAAAAATATTTGTGGGTATACGCCTTCTAGATCTTAGGTTTATTTAAAAATATCTAAACCTAATCAAATACAATTCGACTCAAATAACACAACATTATATTTTGTAAAATTATATAACTGTTAAACTTGTAATAGCATGTGATATGCTGACACATTTTAATATATTAAAAAAAAAAAAAAAAAAAGATCTTAGGTGTCAATGATATTGTAACTATAAAAATAAATCAAAAAATTTTTTTTCTCGCTTCACTCGAATAAAGTAACAACCAAATTCTATTCTAATTATCAGCTTACAAATATACAAATACTAATATAATGATAGAAAAACTAATCTCATTGTGCATTGTTGGTACCGCGAAATCACCCGGTGTTTCATGCAAATACATTATAAATAAATTAATTAAAAATCGAATAATTGTTTTCTGGCGGAGAAGTTTAGCGGGCGGGGGGTCGTGCTTTGGAAAATCACGTTTACGAGCTGTTTGCCGGGAAAACCGTGGGAGATATGACGAAAATCAATAGAGATTAAATTGTTGTCCGTAGGAATCTGCATAAGTTCTATTATTTAGATTTTTCTAAAACGTGTTATTTAGGTTTTTTAAAAACATCGTATACGTCAAACGCCATTTAAAAAATAAATAATGACTTTTTGGAAAAACGAAAAACTGGTCCTAGTGAAGAATCCCTCGGAGAATAAATCGACCTCTATGCAAATTGTACGTCCGGCCATCGGTTTACCGGGAAAACGCGAATGAAAACTGACAATTTCGTGCTTTGGAAAATCACGTTTACGAGCTGTTTGCCGGGAAAACCGTGGGAGATATGACGAAAACCAATAGAGATTAAATTGTTCTCCGTAGGGATCTGCATACCTGGCATTATGCGGCAACCGTATGCTAAACCTTAACTTTGAAAAAATATTTTGATTTCAGGTATACTTGATTTCTGCAATACAACATTTGATTTTGCTAGGTCTACAAGAGATAAGCTACGTTTACTCATATTTAAAGCACAAAAAAAAACAAACAACTATAAACCAACGAATTCAAAAAGTTAGAGCTTCAAAAAATGTCAGCACAGAGATTGCGTAATTATAATACTTTCCCTTCAATTTTTTTTTGTACCTGATAATTTTATTTGTTATAGTTGGAATCAGAGTGCGTAACATAAATACATGGATCTGCATAAGTTCTATTATTTAGATTTTTCCTGTGAAAATATTTTTAGGGATAACATTTTAACTGATAAGTGATTTTCCAAATTATCATAATCATCATTATTATACGTTTATGTGATACAGAGTATAGCGACTCGTGCGTGCCGTGCCGGTCTGCAGGTTGTCCACGGCGCGTTATTCACGGACCCATTCTCACAGGTACTGGCCACCGCCCGGCGTCTTTGCCATGTTCTGTTCCTAACTTGGCTGCTACAATACCGCGGGAAACCACCGTTATTGCCACCTTACACCCGCAATAACCAATCACAAACAACCATGACAATTAAGCGGCCGAGATCAGGTTTATAAATACGAGTGCGGAGCACAAAATCATTTCGGTGTTCTACACAGCTATTCTGTGGCAAGACCCACTCGGTTCTTTTTCTTTTCGATCGCCGCGCTTAAAACGTGTAACTTGAATTTTATATCATACAAAAATAAATAGTTATAAATACACGATACATAGCTACACAAATGTGCCTTGGAAATTTTTTTACTTAATCCAAAATCTAAACATATATATATTATATTATTGTAATGAATGACGATTTAAAAATATTGTTAATTTATCATTTTGTATTTGAAATTTCAATGTAAATTTTGCATCAGACACTTCGTAAAATTTTTACAACAGCAACTTTATCTACAAATGAGTAATGACCGATATACTTCAACAACAAAATTATTAAACATTTCATATAAGACTTCCATAACTTTAGTTCTACATCCAGAATTCGTCATCCCTTTTAATCCTCTCTACTTAACACGTTGGCTACCATGAAGATCACGGGCGACTCTCACATGCACTATCCTAGCGTACCAGACGCGATAAGAAAGAACTGCTCTCATACACCATAGGAGTCACGGGTGTCTCACGTTGCACGATTCTCGATATACCATGTGAGTTACCTGTGACTCTCACATATTTTCCACTTTACGTGGTCACACTGGCAAATCCAAACAGCTGTTCTCAATAATTCTTGGACTAAATTATTGTTAAGTGTGTTATCATTATATGATTCACTTGGGGTATCACCAGTGACTCTCAAAATCAAGAAAACAAATTTAAAAGAAAAATTTTTTTTTTGTATTCAAATAAAATAAAATAACACTTCTTTCTCAAGTAATGATCAAACTACAAACAAAATTAACAAAAAAAAAATATTAAATGACTTGAAGTAACATTAAAATAAATACTATTCTTTGTGTATAGTTAACAGTTCATAAAAAGTATAATAAAACAACATAAAATAATTATGGAAAACACTATAACTTTTAGTGCTATATAATAAATTGAAACAACATAATAACTAACAATGTAAGATTATTTATGATTCTTTTGAAAATGTTCTAAACACAGGTATGGTTTGTCTTCACATGTAGAGCAATAAGTATATACTTGCTTACATTTTTTTGTGCCTCTTCTCTCCCAAATACTTTACTCAAATTGATATAGCATTTACCACATCTACGGCGTTTTTTTCCTATTGCCATTATTGACTTCTGATCCTATCAACTAAATAATGTTTTTTAGTTTGTGAAGATGGTGTACTTATGTCACTCAGCTGACTCAACTCTTGACTAATATTTTGAATGAATTCAGATATTTGAATATTCTTACCAGATACTTCTTTGTATAAAATTAAAGAATTAACCACTGCTGTACCTAACAATAAGTGAAAGGCTAGTTTATGGTACCACCTTATAGTTTTTCTTAATGGGGTATAGTAACTTGCCATTTGATCAGAAATATCAATACCTTGCTTGTTTTTATTATAAAATATAACTGCTTCTGGTTTTTTAATTTCTTCACCTTTTCTATTTTTTTTCCCAGTATTTAACATTTCAATTCCATGTCTTGTTGACAAAAATCTTACATCTCTTTTATCCTTCCATATACTGACAACAACACCTTTTTCATTTTCTTTTCCTTTTATTTCACCTACTCTCAGTTTTGCATTTAAAAAATCCTTAGGACAAAACTTAACATTTTTCTAAGGGTACCTACTATATGAGTATTATTGTCTAATAAAATGTGAGCAATATGAAGACCTGTGTAAAAATTATCTACTATTAAAGTTCTTCCTTCATTTAAATAATTTTCCATTAATGACAGAACAACTTTACCAGCACAAGAAATATTACTATTAGATCTGTTAGTATCTTTACCACTGTACACACTTAAGTTATATGTATAACCTATGTTGTCACATAATTTATATAATTAATTCCATATCTTGCTGCTTTATTTGGAATATATTGCCTGAATACAATGCGACCCCTAAATGGTACTAATGTTTCATCAATGACTACATTTTCTGCTGGGACTTTGCTTGTTTAAATGAATTATTTAATAAATCAACTAAAGGTTGAATTTTTCCTAACCTATTCCCTGGATTATAATCATTATTAGAAATATGAAAAAATCTAAGCAATGACTGAAAACGATTACGAGCCATAATTTGGTACATAACTATTTATGTAAAAAGTTTGTTGACTCCAGTAGTCAGATATCTTAGGATAACCAACCATACCTGTGTACATTACAATACTTAAAAATTTTTTAATTTCTAAACTGTCTGTGTCTATCCATTGTCTTTTGTACCTTTTAGCTTGCCTTTTGTCTCAGTTACAATCAAATTCAATACTTCATCATTCAAAAATATGGTTAAAAATATCAATAGGTTTAGATTCTTGGTCAATGTTACATTTGATACCATTGTCTCCAGTAAAAATAATATTTTTTCGAAAATCTCCTAAAAACGAATTACATTTTTACAATCATGTCATAGGCTGTTCAGAAACTGACTACTTTACTACTTAACTTAATACTATTTTACCTGTAACATTAAACCATTCATCAGATATGATACTATTTTCCTGTTGAGCTAAATTTTGGGTATTTTCAGTATCTGGTTCTACACTAATACTCTCATCAGAATCTGATTCGTATAAAACGTCATGGGACTGTACTCACTACCTGAGTCTTCAAAATCAGAGTCATCCAGAGCAGAAAGAATACCATCAGAGTCCATTATGCTTATTAAATGACTAAATTTTAGTCGTAAAAAACTATAATTTTTATTGCGATTTGCAATAATAATTAATATAAATATTATAGTGATATTATATTATCATGTACCTAACCAGTAACCATAGCATTAAAAGGATAATATCTATGTTGTTATGTAGGTAATATTTATTATCTATGAATTGCTTACAAAACTTAATTATTATTGACTAGATACTGGCAAATTATCACTAATAAATAAAAAAAGAAATCGAGAGTCACCAGTGATACTCAACGCATAATACACTTAATTATATTAACTAGGTACCATGAGTATC
Organism: Aphis gossypii; assembly: GCF_020184175.1. Taxonomy (NCBI): domain Eukaryota; kingdom Metazoa; phylum Arthropoda; class Insecta; order Hemiptera; family Aphididae; genus Aphis; species Aphis gossypii. The sequence goes on from NC_065533.1 coordinate 29,609,650, forward strand.
ACCGGTGCTTCTCATGAAAAAAAATGGATAATCGTGATCTAACTGTTATTTAGAAAATTATTTATATAGAACATTTTTTTGTAAGATTTTTAGTTTCAAAGATATGGACTCGGTACACAGAGAAAGTTATTTGAAATTTCTATTGGTACACTAACAAAGTCCGTGTGAGAGACACCAGTGACTCTCATGGTACACACGATTAGATTTTTGAAAATAGGTCTAGTAGCCAACGTGTTAAGTCCTAATAAATTTTATAGGTAAGTCGTAGGTATACGTATTATTATAATTTAAAAACAAAATAATTGGTAGCTAGCAATTACGGTGCGGCGATACTGTAATAGGAGCATATTACTTGCGTCCGAAATTATTATCATTGGGTGAGATGCTTCCCACAAAAAAAGATTCAAAAAGGGACATAGCTTATTTGCGTCTCGGTATACTTTTTTTATAACCTAATTGAGTCCCAAAATTACCTATGTAATCGATATCAATGTAATATTAATAAAACACATTGATATTTATTTCAATTTATAATTAGGGATGGGCAATTCCCGGGAACGTTATTCGTTGCGAATTTACGGGAATCTTAAATAATTTGTGAGAACAAATTATAGTGTACTAATCATATGACTAAATGATAATGTATTACATATTATACATTATCATGATTTTTGTTAAATTTAGTTTAAATAATTACTTTACCTTATAACAAATAGCAAATATCAAATTAATAAAATACATAATATAACACCCTTTTTGCATATACAACTTCAAAAACTTATTAATTAACATTAATTAAATATGACAAAAAAAAAACCAAAGATATAATAGTAAATAGAAATATTTATTAAGCCAAATAAGCTACTCTTATTAGGTAGTTCAAATACATAAAAACAATTTATAACACTCACTGTTCACTTATATCAATATTTAAAGAAAATATATACATCATTTATTTATATATTTGATCATATGTTTTCTTTGGAAAATCAAGTTTGGAAATGATATCTGTAATTTTTACCACTGATACATCTCCATCAATAATTTTAAAATGTGTTTTAGATCCACCAACTGATTTTAGATCCTGAACTTTAAAACCAGTTTTAAGAATACTTTTAACTTTTTATGCAGTGATGCCAATATTGGTAACAGAAAATAACGTACAAAATTATTTTATTGATAATACCTAATAAAAATTTACACATATTTATATAATACAAATTTTGTTTTTTACTACTTTTTGTAAAGTGAAACAATGTGGATCGCGAAAGATTTTTCGGGGGAAATTTGGGCCGCGATACTTAAAAGATTGAGAACTACTGCAATATGGTATAAATTTAAACGAAACGTTTATTATGAAATTTGATGAGGAAATTTCGTTTTTTTTTTAAACTTAATTTGTTTTTTGAAGAATTCTAATTTTTAATGATTTGTTTCTATAATATGTGTTTGTAGTATTAATGCTATTAATTAAGACAGATGAATATGAAAAATATAATTTTAGAAGAATTAAAAATATTGCATTGATTCTAGAAAATTTAGTTGGATGGCCACTGAGGTCAATATTATTATTATTTTAAAATTCATAAAATTAAAATATGAATTAAAAGTGATCAATTTCAAGAGAGTAAACTCTCAACATCGGGAGACCCTTCTTTCAAAAAAATTTTGAGTCTGTTGAACGACTTACATTTATAAAGATCAATTGAAATATCCAGAGAAAAGCGGCGCTATATAAAGCATAGAATAACGAAAAAAAATACACTCTTATAAAGTCTACAAGTAAACTTAATGATGAACTCAAATATTATTTGATTATTTAATTCCAATTACTAGAATAGGCATTACAGTTGGCAAAATATAGGTGTATTTTGGTAGAAATCATAGTCAGGCGGAATCTCCTTTACATCAATACTTTCTCAGTAGAAATTCACATAAAAGTAATAGTCGTGGTGCGTTAAAAAAAAATAGTAATAATGGAACCATTATTCCCAGATTTATTTGATTACTGACTTCTGTCTAGTATTTATAGTATGATGGAAAATCAATTAAAATATAATAAAATAATAACCGTAATGACTAATACAACAACATTGCAATATTTTATTATAGATGATTACTTTAAAAAAAATATTATTTAAAAAGCAGTCTTTTATGGTTATATTTAAATTTTAACTAATAAGTTACATCTTACATGCGTATTTCATATTCAATTAATGTTAATAAACTAATCAATTGTCTTAAATTTAGAAACAATGATTGTTATACTACTGTTGTTGACTATACTACACACTGGATTGGCGGCAATCGCTGGATACGAGGAAGTGGAAAACAGTTTTCTTACAAAATTAGGTAAAATGTTTATAATATATTTATTGTTGCAATTTTTAATTCAAGAATGATTGAACAATACAAGTGATTTTATTGAAATATCTTTATATTACTAAGGTTTAAACCGAAGACCTGTGGTAGAGAAAAATTTGAAGATACCGTCTGCTACAATGGACCTATATAATTCAATGTCAAATGCGATGACAACACATTTTCCTCTTCCTGGTTTGCACACAACTTCCGCTAATACTGCCAAGACATATTACAATAAAGGTAATAGTTTTTTATTTATAGATACCTACATTTTATAAATTTATTCAAATCATAAATTACTTATCTACGTATATTACAAACAAGTTATAATATATGCTTTAAATTTTAAATTGTATACTAAAATAAAATAGATTTATACTAATTAATATTGAGTATTATATAATTTATTATACTGAGCTAATATACTTAAGTAGTATAGATTATACGGATAATGAGAATAATAATAATTTGATTATATTTGTATAGGTTCGGCTCCACTTAATACTAAGTCTAAAAAATATAGGCTACAGTTTGATATAGATTTTATCCCGGAAAAAGAACAAATAAAAGCTGCTGAAGTTCGTTTTACTATGTTAAACAATAAAGTTCAACGAAATGAAGAATTTATTCATGTTATTATACATGATATAATCCAACCTGGCACGAAAGGCGTATCAAAACCAATTCTCAGGTAATTATAAGTAAACAATTATATAAAGGTGTAATAGACTTTAAATTCATAAACTATTTATATTGTTAGAATTATCGATTCGAAATCAATTAATATGTCAAAAGTTTCAAAGTCAGAAAGTTTTGACGTAACACCTTTCATAGAAAGACTGTCGAAGAATAAGTTTAAAGAAAACCATGGTATACTAGTACAATGCGTTACATTGTCTGGTAGTCAGATACGTTTGCTCAGCGTGTTTGATTTTGTGTCACCTGAAAAGACTTTGCTACTTGTCTACACGGATGACGGAACAAGTAATAATAATATTACTCTAACTATATGGTTAACTGGATATTATATTTTATGTATAGATAAGTAAATAAAAAAATACCTAGTTTAAATGCAATACATTGATATGATGGGATTTCTCAAGCGCAAAGTTTCTCTATGTTTTTAAACGTGTTACGTGCTCTGATATCTTATATATTAAATATAATACATATAGGTACCCAAACGTAGATCCATCCTGATAGTCAAATATTTATAATGGATACTATTTAATTAAATTCATTAACAAGTGCGTTAGAAACATTAGAGTAGGTAATGACCAAGTACGAATCGGTGATTTTATGCCTAAAAGTGAAGGGTAGAACTACAAGTCGTATGGGAAACAAAATGTAATAACCACACCCAAATGAATGAATGGCTTATAATCACGGATAGCAAATATACAACTTTTCTTGGAAACGCTGGCGGAACTAGTAATATTACATTATATTATATTAGGTATAATATAAATGAGATCAATATCATCGCATGCACGCTTACGATCCGACAGGATGTCATAGATATATGTTTGACGCACATTATCGCGCGGATGACGCAAAGGCGAGAGAATAGCGGATGCGTGTGCACTGACCAGCAGGGACATACCAGTACCGCGGAAGTCTCTGGACGATATATAAGGGGGTCCCGAATAAGCACATTTTAGACGTGATTTACCAGAGTTACCAGAGTTAACCTTCACGTCTAGCAGTTTCATATTTATGTCTCCTTGACTTAGAATATTTTTCATAGTTTAATTAAATTAATTATTTGAACTTAGAATAATTTTTTAATAAAAAAAAAACTTAGCAATATTTCATCGGCATTTAAATTATTTCGAAATCTCTTCATACTAAATTTTTACGGTTGCTCATATGCGGCACGCTACAAACGCAATTCCTAATTGCATTAAATCCTAATTTGCACCGTTCAAGCGCATTGTTTCGTTAGTCGTCAATTAAGGACAAACATTTATCACGAAACATGACAATATATTGTCACGCTATAATGTGATAAATTATTAATTATAATTAATAATATGGCGTCTTCGAATGGCTTTGCAGGTGAGAAGAGCACACTGGAACGAATGATGCGGCGCAGCAAACGGTCGGTCGGCCATTCGCAGAAGAGAGCGAAAAAGATCTGCCAGCGATATTCGATGTATGTGGACTTCAAGGAGGTTGGTTTCAATGATTGGATCAAGGCGCCGCTGGGGTACGAAGCGTTCTACTGCCAGGGCAAGTGTTCATTCCCGCTGGCCAGTCACATTAACGCGTCCAACCACGCGGTCATGCAGACGTTGATGAACAACTACAACCCGGCGCTGGTTCCTCTGTCTTGCTGCGTACCGACCAAGCAGAGTTCGCAGACGTTGCTGTACGTGGACGTCGATGGAAAGTTGGTGGTGAAAAACTATCCGGACATGTCCGTGGACGAGTGCGGGTGCAGATAAGCTCATCGCGTATTTATTATAATATTATGTCAAACCTGCGTAGCACTAGGTACTCAATGGTATCGCTGTAACTGTGTACCTCTATGGTGTTGACTAACATTTCTTAAATACTACATTTCCAGCTATTTTATTAATTATCAGTCAATTATTCACGCTCGTCTAGTTTGCTAAGCGCATTTATATTAACGGCTACAATGTTCGTGTTTACTTTGTGTCTATAATTAAGCATATTCGTTTCGAAAAACAAAAACACTATAACGATAGCCGTACGACCCATCGTATTTATTTTGAATAATTCTTTGTTGGTATTTATCCAAACAAATAATTATCGTTTAAACATATCGCGTAAAAATTACCGAAATAAAAAAAAAAAGTTAGTCGTTTCATCAGACCACGCAAGGACATAGGTAACCCCCCGAAATTAAAGATCAAACAATTTTAAAATATATAATGTGAATTACATTTAATGTATATCTAGACGAAAACCCCCTCCGAAAATATTTCCTGTTAATTTGAGGAATTTGAAGTAAAAGAATACCTTTAAAGAGAGGAAAGAAAAATACTGATATATCTTTAGGTACTGCTTAGATTTATTTTATTTTAACCCATTAACGGCCAACATATTAAATATCAAGAAACCTACTATTATAATGATTGGTATTTGCTAAGTAACGTAATTTTATAACGGGGAAAAAAATAATTTTTTTGGTCTACCCAGTTTTGCGTAAGAAAATGTTGCGCTGACGCAACGTTGGCTTAATGTGTATTTAAAAAATAACTAAAAACAACGAATTTATTCAAAATGTTAAATTATTTATTTATTCTGAATTAATTATACATTTTTTTTTTTTTTTCTTTATTAATAAATACACAATCGGCACAATATGAGTATGAGCTTTAGACAATGGAGATGAAATTTTGATTGAAGAAGCCACCCACCGATGACACTTAAGTCTTTTAATTATATTGTTGTAACTTTTTTTTTTTTTTTTTTGTTAGGGATTAATTATACATTTAATAGTATTATTATTATATTGAAAAAAAAATGTAAGTTTACAAAAGTGTATTACGTAGTTATTAAAACATGAACAATAAATATTTGAAACTTTTTTTTACTTTTCATGGAAATCTTGAAAACAATCTGGATGTAGAAAAACATTGCACTTTTTGCATAAATAAATTGTTTGTGATTGACAATTGCGACATCTTCTTCTTATATTTTTTCGAATAATGAGATGACCAATATCGGCCTTTCTTATAGCTGTAGGTAGAGCATTTTTCGAAGGCCGACCCAAATTTGTGTTGGTAATGGATACTGCAGACTCATTGATAGTTACTTCATTTGATTTTTCAGATGATGATTTTAACAAACTCAAAACAAGTTTTGATCTGTAGTCAAATTGTGAACTTTTTTCACCATTTACCAAATTATAAAATTTCCATGAATTGTCCACTGCACTGTCTACTGCGTTGCTAAAAAGTGGCCACCACCATTTTTTCCCTTTGACTCTAATCCTGTAATTTGCTATAGCATTATCATGCAGATTAACGCCACCCATGTTTTTATTGTAATCCTGAATTACGTTAGGTTGCTGGACATTGACAGTTTTTTTTTCTTTTCTATTATAACGTTTTGCGATTACTAATGGATTAATTGTACCAACGTTCGTCAAGACCGTCACAACTGAATTGTCATTCCATCGAACTGCGCAAATTTCATTTTTTTTTTTCAAAAGCAAATTCAAATTTTCCTTTACATTCTTTTCCCAACATTTTGACAGATTTTAATTTACAATTACCAATGCGATTTTCTCTCACAGTGCCTGTTGCAAAGAATCCTTTTTCTTTTAGCATAGCCATTAGAGAATAACTAGTAAAAAAGTTGTTGAAAAATACTTTATGCAAGTTTGGATTTTCAACAGACTCCAAAAGATTGAATACAACTTCTGAGCCTAATGGCAAACCTTCTACTCGTTTGGTACTAGCACCACCATAAGGTGAAAACTGAAATAAGTAACCATTTTCAGAAGTTAAACACCAACCATAACTTAAAGCCAAAACGAACTGGTTTTCCTCTAATTAACATTTTACAGGAATGCCGACCAAAGTATGGGACCATTTCTTCGTCTATTGATAAACTATGAGCAAAAATACCAAACTGAACAAATTTTTGATTCAATAAATCGAAAAAAGGACGCAACTTTGAAAATTTATCTAAGGGGTCGAGATTATGATTATCAGCTAAATGCAAATTTTTTTTTATTAAACGAAATTTATTTCTCGACATTGTATTTCTTACTAAAGTTACTTCTTTATCTTCGTCTTTACTCCAGTAGCAGTCCATTTGAGGCAAAGTATGGTATCCTGTTAGTATCATAATACCTAGGAATTTTAAAAGTTCAGACTTTTCAATAAAAAAATCGTGTCTATTTTGATCTTTCGCATATTTCATACTGAAATCAATAATTAATTGCAAGACTGTGTCGTCGAAAAATAAAGAAAAACATTTGAGTGGATCAATTCCTTCATAAGTTTCAATTAGGTTTTTTATATTTTCTTTTTCGACGTTTTCGGGAAATGATGAATACACGGGATTTGCTTTAGATTTCCAGAATTGGCGTATAATTTTGTTTTATATCACCTATTTTTTTTCTTTTACTAGGATTTTCTGGCGGTTGTGAGTCTACATTTGAAGTTCCAGCTATTTCAAAATGATGATTTAAAACTTCAAATGTACCACATATGTCACTACTGAGTACATTTGTATCGTCATTTATTACAATTGCATTATCATCTACATTTTCCTCATCAGTGAGACAATCAACATCTGGGGGAATTATAATGATATCAGTGGGTTCATCATCACTCACGTCTACATTATCTAAAAACTCCAGTATCTCTTCCGATGTTTTTAACCTTTTGAACTCACTCATTCACTCATTTCTATAATAATAAATACTAAAATGTAAATAAACGTACCTACCAATGAATAATTCAAAAAAATAAAACTTACTTAGGCAGACTTATAGCGATTGACCAAACCAATTATTGTAGAAACAAAACAGATATAGAAAATAGAATTACAAAAATAAGTTGCAATGACCAAACAGATTTACGAACAAACGCGATAACGTCGTCAACGAAATCGTGTCTATAATCTCAATTACTCGGTATTGGATATTGGTATATTTATAAATTATTATAATAATAACTGTTGTCAGAAACAACAATGTACACGGGAAAACCGCGTTCTCGCGTCCGCCAAGGTCACAAAACGACTGGTACTGGAATTTATATGCTACACAAACCGCCACCGTTGCGTGTACGCAACATAAACTTTGAACTTCAAATTTTAGTATGAGAAATGAGCGAAAGTTAATACAAATGATCTAAACACATCGAATACCTTTTGAAAATAACGATTTTTACACAGTTTGAACTATTAAAACACAAATTTATATATTTTTAAATTTCTCAACAATTTATAATATTATACATCAAAAATGTCTAAATTCTATCGTTTATAATATCAATCATATACATGATAAACCGGTATTCATATTTTTTAATCAAATAGTATCACAGTTGGATTAAAAAAAAATTGTAATCCAGCACAGAAACAATTTTTTAAATTAATGTTGCGTATACGCAACTTTGACCGTTAATGGTTTAACAAAAGATGTATTATAGATTGTATATATATTATTTTTTCAAATAACATTTTATTCTTCTGAAATTTTATTCTATTATAAAATAAATAATTAAAATTATTTGCAACAAATTGGACACTCATGAAGATTCAATGGACTCGTTACTATCGATTTGACGACGATTCTTATACGCCAAACATACGATTACTATGATTTTATTGTTTATAAAATCCGTTTAAAATCGAAACTGGAGTCGATCGACTTGAAACTTCTACAATACTATACGTTCTAAATACTCAATGTTACCCTGCTTCTTAATTTGACAAATTTCTTAACAAAATTGTGACATTGACGACCCGATTGAGCATTTATCCATATTTGTCATTATATTAGTCGTTTCATCGGACCACGCGTGGGACGTAGGTAAGGGTGGTGTTTTGGGTGATAAAACACCCCCCGAAATTAAAGATCAACAATTTTAAAATGAATATATTATTGTGAATTATATATTATGTATATCTAGATCAAAACTCTCTCCGAAAATAATTCCTATCTATTTTAGGAATTTGAAGTAAAAGAATACATTTAAAGAAAGGAAAGAATATTGTGAATTATATATAATGTATATCTAGATCAAAACTCTCTCCGAAAATATTTCCTATCTATTTTAGGAATTTGAAGTAAAAGAATACGTTTAAAGAAAGGAAAGAAAAATACAGATATATCTTTAGGTACTGCTTAGATTTATTTTATTTTAACAAAAGATGCATTATAGATTGTATGTATATTATTTTTCAAATTACATTTAATTTTTCTGGAATTTTATTTTATTATAAAATAAATAATTATAATTATTTGCAATAAATTGGACACTGGTGAAGATCTATGGACTCGTTATTACCGGTTTGTCGACTTTGACGACGATTCATATACGCCTAACAGACGATTACTATAATTTTATTGTTTATAAAATCCGTTTAAAATCGAAACTGGAGTTGATCGACTTGAAACTTCTATAATACTATACGTTCTAAATACTCAATGTTACCCTGCTTCTGAATTTGACAAATTTCTTAGCAAAATTGTGGCATTAGTGTCCCAATTGAACATTCATCCATTAATCGTACGACCCAACCGACAAAAGCTAATAGTTAGAATAACTATATACCTGTCTTTAGTGTGGTGAAGCAATTAATAACCTCCTTGAGTTGTTACAATACATCTACCTCCCGGTTGGGGTAATTTTAGTTTAGTCGCTGTAGTTACTGTTTATTAAGGTAAATAATATATATATTCGACTCTCTTTCAAAATATGATTGCTGACTTTTTATAATTGATAATTCATACAGATAAGGCGTATGAGTACTGAGTAAAAACTATAATAAAACTAACCTTACCTAAAAAACATTGAATAAATGGAAAATTAATAAGTATTTCAATGAAAAATATTGTACCTACTTACAACGTTTGGGGGCGCAGAATAATCATCTAAATCGATAACAACATGAGCGGCAGATGTGCTCAGTTCGTTTATCTAAAAAAGATTTTCAAATAAAATTTTTTTAATTTTAATTTTAGAATTAGTCATCTTTTCCTTCATACTACCAGGCTATATACACTGTGTGATGTTGGCCAAATCGGGTAACTTTGGCCTTAAACACGGTCTCCAGGAAGAAGCGGCATACGTTATCATTTAAATAAATCATATAAATATTATCACAGAACTATACATTTTTATAATTTATAATATTATTTTTTTAAGAATAAACTAATATCAAATAACAATAATACAGTAAAATGCAACTATTGCAATTTCAAATTTGCCCATTTTTAGCGATATTAGGTGACGTAAGACATATTACCGGTGGTCAATGGATTGTTTCCGTTTTTATAATATCGTAACAAATAGAAATACACATTACCAACATCTAGTCAGATTACGGATATGGTTTTAATTTTTAGAATCCAATACTTCATACCGTAAGGATACAGTAGACCGATCACCTGATTGAGTGTCGCTTTTATTTTGTTCTGTGATACTACACTCCTTTGCACATTTTCTCTTCAATTTTTCTGATTCAGAAAATGAGAACTCAGGGGGTGGGGCAAAAAATTGCAAGTACCTAAAGTAAGTAAATATTTCTTATGGGAAGATTTAGGTACCGCTACATCTTTCATCTACTTATACTTAGTAATAGTGTCATTAATATTTTTTTTAAATCGAAACTAATTTAAGTTAATATATAATTATACTCTAATATTTATAAGAAAAACATAATAAAGTTTTAACAAAAACAACTTTATTTGATTGAATTCTGTTGAGATTATTGTGTTTTTAAATTTAGTTATAAGATAAATTATTTTTTTTGCCGATTTCTACAATAGAATTGGTTTTATTGTGTAAGATATTTTTAATTTTAATTTTTCTGTTGTACATTATAGTTGATAGGTTAAAGAAATTGTATTGTATTAACTTTAGTATCTTATTTATGATAGTTGTTTTTCAATTTTATAAATTAATGTTAATGTAGTTTTTACTACAAAGTATTTGTCAAGTGTGCGATTATCAACTTTTCATAAAAATTTTTTATTATTCTAGTAAATTGAATAATTTTCATTTTATAACTGTTGGATAATGCACTAGTAAGTGGTGTTTTGGTTTGAAGGTATCATTAAATAATTTAACATAATTATCATAGTTTATTTTTATTAACTGTTGCAGTTGTAAAATTTTATCTTCAGTAAAAGAGTGGACTAAAAGCAAATCAATCAGTTTTAAAAAATTTATAAAGAATATCCATACTTCATCATCTAGGGGTATTAGATCTCCTATCATTAATGAAAAGTAATGAATAAATGTCCACATTTCACGAGCAGACATTTTTAAACGAAATTTTTTTAAGTGTACATCGAGTATTGGTGGTGAATAATTACCAATTTCTAATGACCTATAATTAAATGTACTTTTTCTATTATTAATCTTTTTTAAAGTGAATAATTGTATTGTTTCTATATAGTAATTAATTATGTGACAAATATTATAATGACAAACTCCTTCGAATAAATCATGCATAATATCAACACTATAATTTTTAGTAACATGAAAATTAGTAATATTATTTAGAATGGATTCTTGATAAATACCAGTTTGTTTAAAATCAGATTGTAATACATCTAATGAATAATTTTCATTGGTACGCATTAAAGTACTATCCTCGATTGTCATTGATTGGGTAATTGATTTATAAGCTTTACAAAAACGGCAGAAATAGTTAGCTGAAAACGATTTGCTAAATTCTAAAATTGTATTCACACCTAAGTTATCACCTAATACTAATCCAAGTCCAAAATAAATTTGAAAATTTCCACTTTTAGTTTTAATTTGTATGCCCTCTCTCTCTCTAAGTAATTAATTTCATCTATTAGATTTTTTAAACACACATCATTTCTAAATTCTTTGAAATCTTTTGATTTTATTAATGACGCTAAGAATATATGAGACAATAAAGAATTATTTTCACCCAATGGAAAATTGTAGTATATTGCTGATATTGACTACCAAATTAGCATGGGAACCTAATGGATTGTTAATTTCTAGATCGTCAATATACAAAAAAAAAAAGGAAATGTAAGTTTTTGATTGTTTTGAGATATTTTATTTTTCCATAAATCACATTGAATAAAATTGGAAACAGTGTTGGAACTATTTTGGTTTAAAGCTATAGTTTTTTCATACATATTTTTTAATTGTCACCGTGTTCAAAAAACTTTCGAAATTGAAATCTCAATGGTAATAACACCCCTTTGTAATTGCTTCGTCATAAGTCACTATACTATCATGTTGGACAACACGAACCTCATTGTTAATAGTTAGTTGTTTCAAATTATCTAAATAATCATTTTGCATCAACCACTTATTCAAATTATATTTATTACTGCAGTGAATAAATGGATCTGATAAAGGTTCAGAAAAAGTGTGAAATTTACCTTTTATTATTGGATCTTGAATATTAATTTGAATTATTTCATTAAGCATAAGGAACATTGGTTTTAGTATTTTTTCTTTAAGTTCACTTTGAATTGTAATAATGTCTTTAAAATTAAAATTTTTGTTGTTGTGTAAACCCATTACAAAATCAATAGCTAGTTTATAAATATTATTAATGAATTCATTTTCTATTATTTCTTGTTCAGAATTATTTTCAATATCTACAGTGTCCATAGGGTTTTCATTATCATTATAACTGCTGGACTGTTCCAATAAGCATTGAGAACTTGATGAGGGATTAGTACTAGACATTTTATTTTGTTTTTCATGCTTATTAATAACATGTCTTTTAAATTTTGCTAATGATGAAAAAATATGTGAACAAGGACTTTTACAGATTGTTTTTCTCTGTCAAATCTAGTTTTTGCGGTTCTAAACCAACACTGGACATCTAATTCAAAGTTAGAATCTGAATATTGGAAATATTGGTTTTTGATTACACCTATAAACATTTTTTTTTTAGTACACAATTCTATAGCACAAAAATAACACTACACACTTTTCATTATAGCAATAATTGTTAACTCCTGAATTCTGAACTTTGTTACATCTTTCTCAAAAGCTCTTCCGGTCCATGAACATTCAATTGCAAATTTATTACTAAATAGTTTGGAGAGAATTCTCCTGATATTACTTTTTGCATCAACACCACCAACTTTTTCTATCAAATATAAGTTATGAATGCAAGAAAAACAGAAATAAATAAAAAATAAGATTATCTGATTTTTTCTACTTTTTTATCTAGGTACTTACAAATTTTTCATTAATATCGCTATCTGAATTTAATTTATTTTCAAATTCCAAAACGCTCACTTTGGAAGTAAAGGGAAATTGATCTATGAACTGTTTATCTGGAATGTTTGACAAAACTGGTACCATCTGAGAAGTTAGTGTTGATACTTCAGTTCTTAAGCTACTAATTTGATTCAGCATACGTTCGTTCATTAAGCGATTAGTTATCATCTCATCCAGGATCTTTTTTAAAATACTTTGCTGATTTTCTGATATATAATAGCAATTAAAATTATTTATTTATACCAGGGTATTTTACTATTTTATTTGGTGATAGCAATTTAGCATAGGGTAATTTTTCTCAAACTTTTTTTGTATAGTGACCCACAAATTATAACATAGGTATATAATTATTAAAATATACTATTACTCAGTTCTAATACTATGGTTATAGTCTGCAATCAAGATGAACAGAAATCTAATTTTTAATTGATGTCCACCCAAAATTTTTCAATAAAATTTTTAAATAAAATGTACTTATAGCCTAAAAAACCTGGCAAATACTTTTTGAATATGTTTTAATTAAGTACATTTATACAAATATACAACATTACATGGTATATAGCACCATACAATATACATACAACTTAGGTAAAATAAAATATTTAAGGTATATGAATAATGGATATACAGTATATGGGTAAACTTTTACCAAAAAAAATTGAATATGTTGTATAATGAAAAGAGTTTAAACCCACCTAAAGTTGTAGTATGTATTTAATGATAAAAAAATGTAGTAATAATTATTAGTTACTAGTTTATCAAATAATTATTTATATACCTAGTTATAAATTATAATTGATTTTTGTTTTACCTTCATAGTATGTTCTTGAACTTGTGTTGGTGTCATTTGAAGATATTAAGGGTTGTGAGGTGCTAAAATCATTTTGATATCTTTCAAAATTAGGAATCTGTTAAATAATAATAAATAACATTTTACAATAATAAGTAATAACATATTTTGTTACATAAATTAGGCATAATTTGTTTATTTATAGTAATTTATTACCTGTTCTAAGATGGACGCTTCTGCTGACTGTTGATTTGTCATTATAGATCTTACCTTTTTATTCACATCGGCCATAGTATTCGAAAATGTAATTGTTTATGCGATTATTTAATCGTAATAACTAATAACTATAGGTAATGACGATTCAAAACACTTTAAATAAAACAATTAAACAAATCGACGTCGTCGTTTACAGTTTTATTCGCACCAGTTAAGACTAACCACAGTTTAACGTAATAAAATATAAAACAAATATTAAGTAATTAGGTAAAATGATGGTGGAGACAGCGAAAAACCAAGAGTCCAAGACTGCGACAGTCAGAGTGGCAAGACCCATAGAGGCATAGTCTATGCCGCATAGACAACACTATTAAAAATGGCGAGACCGCGGACCATAGAATAGCATGCAATGACAAAATAATATGACGATGCCGCCCGCCAGTCACTGAGAGCCGCTGCCCGCTGTATTCCATGAATTACGTGTTTACTAATATTTATTTTAGATGAAGAATGTATTGATTTTACAATGATGTGTGTTTTTTTTGTTTTTTTTATTATTATTTTTTTATTTTTTTATTATTATTTTTTTTATAAACCAAAAAAAAATGACGGAAAAACGGGGCCATTTTTACGCAAAACCAGTTTTCGACCAAATCGATTTTTTTTTATGGTTGTAATTCAAAAACTAATCACTGAAAATACTTGAAATTTTCACCAAATGTTAATGTCAGTGGTATTTGTATATAGTTAAATTTTCAAAAAATTTTGACTTTTTTTGAGTTATTTATAGACTACTGAAATTTTCGATTTTTTTGAGAAATTTTTTTTAAAGTGTCGATAAAAAATTTTTGGATGACCAAAAAGTTTTGAAAATTTAATACAAGGTTCCTTATGAGTTGTTTTTAATGTAGCTAAAAAAAATTAAAAATCGTTAGTCACAATTTTTTTTTATAAGCGTTTTTAGTTCAAATTTTTACGAAATCTGTCGAAAACGCGAAAATTTGCAAGTAATTTTGAAGTTGAAAAATCATAAAATTTTTTTCTTTTATAACTAAGTTTTGAAAATTTGGTACAAGGTTCTCCATACATTTTTATTCAAATATCTGTAAAAAAAACTCTACCGGGTTCAGACAAAAAATTTTTATGAGTGTTTGAAATTTAAATTTTTACAAAACCGCGTTAAATAACGGTTTAGCCTCAAACGATTTTTGATATTTGTTATTATTCAAAAAGTATAAGTCGTAGATACTTGAAAATTTTACCAGTTATTTAGATTGGCGTTTTCTTTACGTGATTTAGTTTTTAAAATATTTTGAATCTTTTTGAGCTATTTATAGACAACTGAAATTTTCAATTTTTCTAAAAAAATATTTTTGAAGTATCGATAAAATTTTTTTGGCCCTATCAAAATACTTGAAAACTTAATACAAAGTTCCTCATAAGTTATTCTTATAGTGATTAAAAAATTATAAGAATACATAGGCACAATTTTTTTTTATTAGCATTTAAAGTTCAAAATTATGAATATTTTCAAATTATTTTGTATAAACCACCTTTTTCACCAACAACTGGAAATTATATCCTAGGCTGAAAAATCATCTTCGTTCAGAATCGTTTTTCGTATACAATGATACCTATCATTGCATTCAAATTTAACCTACCCTAGTCCGAGGTCAACCCCACCCCCTAATGTACAGCAGAACGGTACCCACTTGCCCGCTTTTTAGATATAAAACGATCAAAAATTACCCATCGTTATCGGATCGGCTGGAACTCGTGTTTTTCTGAAATATTCCCGTGACATATAGGGAAGCATTACACATATATTAAGCAACGTTTTTATAAAACCATAAATTTAGGTCTGCGGGGAATGTTTCAATGTAATGTTTACATTGGAACTTAAAATGTATAGAACTCATGTTTTTCTGGAACATTACAAATACTTTCAGTGAATGTACCATTATTATGTTAAAATTGGAACTTAAAATGTATATTCCTGTAATGTTTGTAACAGTTTCTTGCACGGTGGGGTAGGCAGTGGTGGTTCGTAGTAGATTAGCACAGTGTACGATGAAAAAATTCGACTATTTTAACAACCGATGAATTACTAACCATAAGTATTTAAATAATTTGAAAAATTATTAAAAAATAACCGTGGTCCCTACATATAATATATGTATATATATATATATATATATATTTTAATATTTACAAAATAAAATATAAATGAGCACCGGCGGCACTTTTCTCCAGGCAGACCGTGGGTCTACCGTGGGATGTTTTAAAAAATTCCAAAAATCGTATAAAACCAACCCTTTGACCGATCGTCTTGAAACTTACACTGTTTGATTGCAATTGTTCCTGGCTACTGTTCCTGCTAACTGCATGTAACAATACTAAAAACCCTAGAGTCAATGAGCTGACGACTGAAAGTTAGCCGCGCACCGCGCAATCACACGGTGTTTCATGCAAATCAATTGCTTAAAAATTAATTAAAAATCGAATGATTGTGCGATCGAAATGAGACTTGCACCATTACATTACACTCGTACTCGGCTATTGTAACTGTTAATTTTATTCAAAAAAACTAAAAACCCTAGAGTCACCGAGCTGACGACTGTTAGATGGCCGCGCACCGCGAAATCACCCGTGTGTCATGCAGATACATTAGAAGAGATCATGTAAAATCCCATGCCATTCACTGGGACTATTGTACATTTAGCAGGGGAGCACCTACGTGTTCCTTTTCGATAAATGTTACTTTAACACCTTAAAGTTGTAGAGCACGAGCCGCTGATTACGATTCCGCTTTCAAATTTTGAATGAAATGAAATGAATACCGTGGAAGTTTTCGGGCGGGGGGTCGTAAATATTACTTAAATTCGAGATGTGTAAATTTTAGCCTCCCACAACCCACTGATTTTTTCGACGAATCCTATGGAACGGCATCCGGGGAGTGTTTTTGGTCCTTTTGAAGGTGTTCGAAAAACCAATATTGACCGAGATATCGACCTTTTTGAAAAATTTAGCTCATTGTGCATTAGTGGTCTACTGATGTATTCACCCGGCAACAGCTAAACGCCCTTTCGAAAATCGTGTAAAATCAACCGTTTGACCGATCGTCTTGAAACATTCACAGATCGTAGCAAGTACCCCGGACTACCGTCCCTTCGAGTTTGGTGAGCTCCCTACAATTAAGGAACTCTAACCATTATTTCAGACTAAGAACTCTAACCATTGCAATTGTTCACGGC
Source organism: Aphis gossypii (assembly GCF_020184175.1). Classification (NCBI taxonomy): domain Eukaryota; kingdom Metazoa; phylum Arthropoda; class Insecta; order Hemiptera; family Aphididae; genus Aphis; species Aphis gossypii. The sequence goes on from NC_065533.1 coordinate 29,627,214, forward strand.
ATGTTATTAATCTAGTATAGCTAAGTATTAATCAATTGACTACTGATATTTCTTTTGTTTTCTTAACTTTGTTTTTCTTATTTTTATTTGAAATAAATATAAATATACTTAAATATTTTTTTTTTTGTTTTTTAACAACTCATTTTTTTAATGACTAATTTACTGAGAGGATCTAAAACAAAAAAACATAAAAGTGTGAGCTTTCAGACTTTTTGGGGGCTTACTGACCACCCATCACATAAGGGGAACACTTATGTGATGACCCATAGACCGTACCGCGTGGTGTCTTAAGGACACATCAGTAGAGTCTATGGGCTTTAAACAAACTTAACGTTGAAATAATAAAAAATAAAATAATAATATTAAGTCTAGAGAAACCTTATGAAATAATAAGAGAAAATTAGGGTAATAGATATAAATATATATTGTACATGAGATACTCAACATGAGAATAAATAATATTAACAATAAAAATAATTTAAAAATGGAGCAATAGTTAAATGGCAAAAATGGCAATACAGATATAATATATAAAGCATTACAAGAATACATAATATAGTTGTCACATGGCAAATGTATAAAATATTTAAGTATACAGTTTTTTATTAAATGACAAATTGATGAAAATACTTATGACAAAATAATAGGTTAGAAAGAAAGAAAGAAAGAAATGAAATAAATAAATATGTATTTGAAAAGACAGTGGATTGGGGGGATAAATGAAGATAGAATAATACTAATATGGGCTGCGGCTCCGAAATTCGGTTACCGAGCTTGTTATATTAATTACAAAGAAATGGAAATAATATTTAATATAAAATATATATTAAAACGTTAATTATAATAATAATAATGGTAATAATTATGACGATGGCGATAATACCAATAACGATGAATTATTAAAAAGTGATAATCATAACAATAGATATAATGATGATGATAATAATGATAACAATAATAATTTTTCCCCCTTCAATATCTGACAGCACTCATGGACAGAGCAATACTAGTATCCTCATAAGCCTCTAAAAGCATTACAAATAAAGCTGACACTGGCTCATTCTCTCTAAAAACCTGTTGTTGCGCACTCAAACATTCGTCTAGACTAGAATATAATCGAGCATCAAATAACCTACATGTCTTAGCTCTTTCATAACCATTAGATGCTTTAGTAAAATTAGTAGCTGGATCCATTAAGTGTGGTGTGGTCGCTGAAAAAGTGAAAACTCTAGTTATACCCATTGGAATTACTATTCCGTAGGCTCCAGCTACGTCACTGTTTAAAAAGGCGCAGTTTGTTTGAGGTCGTAAAGGTTGACCCACAGCGTGATAGACAAAAGGAGTCGTGCATGATATCATCAAACTAGTTGGTCTATTATAATTAAAAACGAAGTCCTAAGCATCCACTAAGTTCTCATTACCCACAGTAACAATTAATGGTTTTCCACCATTCATTTCAACACTTAATCCAGCCACACCAATCGTCTGTACGCAAACTGTTTCAAGTAAGGCATCTGCTCGCGGAGCTGAAGCGTTCGTTTACAGTTTAGACCCAAGGCTCTGTAATTCCGAATTAGTAACCGTGGCTGCAGCCGCTTGATTATATGTTATACTTATCAATCTCTTCAAAACGTCAAATCTCGCACCACCATCGTTAGCCCCAACATTTGAAGGAGGCACACCAGCATACATTAAGTAAGCACTAGCAAATTCCATTTCATTACCTGTATTCAATGCTTCAATCGTACCTTTAAGCAATGTTGTCGCGGCCAATCGAGTAGTACGAGCAAATCTGCGTCCCACATCAGTGTTGTAATATGAATTGAATGCAGTTACTAAATTTAGATATGATGGTACAATCGCCGCCATCTTTGAATTTAAAAATTATAAATATATAATAATATTTGGAAATAGATAGTTGGTAGCTCATAGATGAATATTGTTTGTTATTTTTATTACTTTTATTTGTTGAAATTGGAGTCACATCCATGATGGTATTACAATTAAAATTATGTGTTTTTTTTAGTTCGTTATGATATAAGAAATTAACGAAACTGGTTAAATGTTTGCGGTAAAATAATAGATTGTTTTTAAAATGTTGGGTGAAAGTTAGATGATCGTTTATTTGAAATTCTGTTTTTATTAAATATTTTATTAAATTTTCCATCTGTATAATATGATTATTCATTTCTTCTTTATTGGTGTTATTAGAGGGTATTGATGAAGGGAATGTGAGGTTATTGTTAAAAAGTTTGGTTTTTAAATTTAAGTGTTTTGAGTAACTAACCTGTCGATGAAAAATCTTCTGACTATTGGATAATAGTATTACATAAAAAAACAAAAAACATTTGAGTTTGTTGATTCCAAGAACAAGTTATATATATTATCATTATATCACTTTGAATATAACTAAATAACTATAGTATTATTATATACTAGTAAATTATTAACAATATTATTCATATTAATATTTATTATTTACTATTATTTTTATATAAAAATTTTTTACAGATGGAAACATGCTAAATGTACAATGAGGGTTGCAATAACTGACCAGATAAAAGACCAAGCACTGATTAGTGGGCTGAACGATTTGATTCAAGCTTTTTTTGATCGCTTTATGAAAGATTCGAAGAAAAAAAATTAATTTGTAAATTATAAACCATTAGGTTAGTTAAATCTAAATTTAAGTTAAAATCTATTAGTGTATTTTATTATTTTTTACTAACTTCGTTTGTATATATTAAAAAAGAAAATTTTTAGTATTTATAATATTAAAAAAAAAAACCTTATGTTACGGTAAATGTGCAAATGACCAACAAAGGTATTATTTTGGCCTTATACTGTAAATCATTTTGAATTTACATTTAAATCATAATATACAATGTTTCTTAATATGTCATTAAAATTGCCTATATTAAACTCCTTTAAAAATGCCATTGAGACGTAATCTTCAGATAAAATATAAATAATATCTATTATATTTTTTTCATAACTTCAAACTGATCGTATAAAAGATAATTATACCTAACTATACAAATCAGTTGAAATATCGCATTGATATAATATTATATACATATTAATGATTATCTGAACACGTTTCGTTTAAAATCTCAAATTATAACGTTTATCGCGCCGTTGTCAGGTTACAATCAGAAATGTTTTTTTTCCGCAACAGATGGCGGTAAGAATACTGCTTTTATTAAGCCTACACGATACTGCTAATAAAAATGCACATAATGTTAAATTATTTTTCGTCATTATAGTATCGCCGCTATAAAATTAAAATTTAAAATTTAGCGCGCTGAATTCATTGTGCAGTATGCAGTAAGTATTGAGTTTGAAATTTATTGTTTCTTGCAAAAAATAAAAAAAGATATTTTAGTTATTTTACTTTAAAAGGTGTCGCACAAATCAACAGAATGACTCCCCAGCCATAACACATATACGTGTCAAAAAAAAAAAATAATAATAACATAAAGATGTGTAGTTAATTAATTCCATTACGGGCGAATGTTGCAAGAATATATTGATTCAGACTTCAGAACGGCGCGCATCACAATACCAACATATTAAAATCGTACATACACCGGATTTAGTTATGCAATAAATTCGTTTTTATATCGTGTCATCTAACCGCAGTTGAATTCAGACTTCAGATACACATTGATAGAAGATAATTTTCTCGCCATAAATGATAATGCTGATAAGATTTTTTTTTACTATTTAATGAGCTTGGCTTTTATACAAAGTATACACGGTTTTCATTCTCATATTAGTATACTAAATTATGTTTCGAGTTAGCGACTCATTACGATACATGGGACATTAATTAAATGCACTGTTATTGATATACATAATTTACATTGTGCACATGAATAAGTGCAATTTATATATCTGTAGGTAAAATAATATTTACAGTATTCTATTAAGTATACGTTTACACACTTTATATACTAGTTTGTATTATTCGTTTACCTCGTCAAATTAACTGTGAAAACATGATTAGTATCGTTTAATAGGTATGCATAATGTATATGTATACGATTATATCAAATTATAAAACATCAATTATCCAAGTGGGTAACTAATAGCTATCAACATAAATAATAACATAGGTACTTACACAGATCGATATCTGATAGGTAGGTATTATTTTTCAATGCGATTTTGACAATTTTTTTCCTTGTAGTTATTATTATTGTAATATTATAATTTATAGTATTACTTGTCCGTAATCCATATTTATATTATTAATCCCAAAGTACAATTTGGGAGCTGGAAAGACTTTTGGCCACCAAAATATTTTACGCTATCCACTTAATAGTTTAAAAAACATGACTTATACCATGAGTTTTTTTTCAACTTCATTAAAATCTAATCGTTATAAACTTAATATGTTAGGTATATATTAAATTTATTTTAGTTATCAGCTGTTAACTAATACATTTTAGTTTATCATTAAAAATGTATAAAATTAATTGAGATGATGTCAGAGCACGATGTCTGTGAACTACGTGAAATATAGCAAATTTTCGTTCAGCTGAATTAATTGTATGATGTGATTTAATAGTCGAGTGTTATTGGCTTCTTTATATAATATGACTACAATCCATTAATATTAATCACAAGTATGCTATTTAATAAAAGTAATATTTGTTTTTTCCTACTATTGAGTTGCCCAACGTCGGCAACTTACAGGTGTGACTGGTGACTGGTGAGTGTCGTGTGAGTCGCGAGAAAGGTGAATCACGAAACCGATTTAGATAATCGTTTCACAATTAAAGACAATACAAAAATCCTGAAAATAAAATACAGAGTTATTTATCATTTACATTATTATTATTATTTATCGTTTTATCAAATAGTATTAAAAAATGGTGTTCAAGTGGGTACAGTATGTATCGAGTCGACCTCGGAGTAGATTACTATAATCAATGGATGTGTTAAAAATTTGAATACAACGATAGGTATCATTGTAGGTATACGAAAAATGATTCTGAACGGAGATGATTTGTCAGTTAGGATATATATTTTCCACTGGGTGGTGAAAGAGGTAGCTTATGTTTTGATGACCTGAATTCCAAATAATTAAATCATGTACAGAAAATGCCAGTTTAAACAACTGGTGTATGTTTCAAGTTTCTACGACAAGAAATTTTTAACTACAACCAAAATCTAAAATTATTTAATTGTAAAAAATCGTACATGTAGGTATATATTGTATTGTAAATGTATATTTTTTGTATAATTTCTTAAACAAGGTCTCAGAAAATTTATAATAATACATTAATGATATTTAATTTATGTCTTATGAACTGTAAATAATATATAACAATACCGATGATTATTACTTTCTTTGTTTCTCCTTTTAGCGTTTGTTAGCAATTTATCAATATCATTTACAATTCGATCATAACTTGCAGTATACTTGGATTTTTTTACGGTTTTATAATTTTTACTTAGCTTATCTTTTTTCTTTAATCGACCAGACAAAAATGCGATTGCTATCTTCGGTGGTATACAAATAATATAATAAACCGTACAACTGTCGAGGCACCGTTACGACATACGACTCGCGATTCGTTCCGATCCGGTCGGCAACATTTCGACATTAACTGAAAGGGACGATAATACGAGAATACGTATATGACGGCGTGGGGTGTCGAACGCCCTAAAATGCGACGACACGGGTGATAGTATAGATAGACACATACCTTTTGCAACTCACGATCGCACTTTATTCCGACGCGGGTAATTGAAAACATCTCTTTGGCCACCCTCGAGTCTGGCAAAGGCCTCGCTGAAATCGGAGTTAATAATATTAGTACGCCGACAATAGAGCACGAGGGGTGTGCAACGCGTAAACGTATTCACTGCCAACACAAACAAACACATTCCGCGTGTGACTGTCGAATTTTAAGAAATCACCGAGAGTTTAATTATTCGTCTGTTAATAATGAACGAAGCGACTACAATCCACAATAATACATTAGTACCCATATTATAATGTTAATAAACTATTCTAAAAATAGTCATATATATCATATATTATGTACTTAATACCTACTTATGTATAGATATAATATGTAAGTACAAACAATGTGTAATAACGGCCGTAAAATCGAATGAATAATTGTCTACAAATCTACAAAGACTGACCAGCGGACAACGGATAGTACACTAGTATAGGTGACATACTGACATGATAGGTATATCTATTATTGTTATACACGGTGTATACCTCATGCGTCTATCGAGTCATTCTAGCAGTGACGATAAACCTTATCCTAATCAAAATTCGCCTCTAATTCAAAAATACAATATCTACCATTGCTTTGCAAAAATCGTGGTTATGAGAAATCAGTTGGTTACGGTTTAATTCGTGCTGTATAAACGTGATACGTTATTTGGTTTCATTATGTTGCCCAAAAGTTCTATTTAATCATTCAGTCGGAGGAAAATACTATAAAGTTTTACAACGGATTAATTCAAAATGACACATCAATATTTTTAGAATTAGATAATCAGATATAACGGTGTGCAATTTATACGTTTGTATATTATTGATTATTGAATAATGTTTTGTTGGATACTTAATATATAAATATTTTTTTTTATTATCTATTTAGCTATTTTGTATTTATTAATATTTTAATTACATTATTCGATTAATACAGTAAACTGAAACATGAGACGTGTATAAAAAAACATGTTGCGTTTATTGAAGCAAATCAAAGAACAAAATAATATTATTGGACATATTTTCTTTAAAAATATAGTTTAAATAATAATACATTTTTAAAATTAATATTTACCAATTAAAAGTTTAATTTTTTTTGTCAAATAGTTATTACAAAAATATTACTGTCTGAAGAAAATAGTATTTTTACGATACATTTACATATTTCAATATCGAAAGATTATAAATTAGTTTTTAAAATATATTTAAAAAAATTTAAGTTATATATAAATTATTTACAATTTAAAATGCAATCTAATTACTTTTTTATTTATTTATTTTTTTTATTTTTAGATGCAATCTACAATCTATACCACTTTGGCACTATAAGTATATGTGAAACAGATTAGTTATATACAAATTATTAAACAAAATACATCATATTCTTAATAATATTTATACATAATACGTGACATTTTTGAGGAAAGCAGCCACCCATTAGTAACATTTTCATTTGGTATTTAATTTTTTAATTTATATATTTTAAGGTTTTTTTTTTTCAATTTATATTAAGATTAGGTGCCAAAATATCACGACACCATTTCCGTTTTAATCGTCTCGAAGGGTTGCCATGGATTGTAGGATTAGCAAGGTTTCTGACAAGAGGATTGGGATGAGTTAAAGTGCGGCGATGGAAACGTTTATAATATGCTTTAGCTTCTTCTGAAACTAAAGTCATTTTAAGGTCTGTACGTATAGTACCTATAGTTAGAGGCATAGGTAGGGGCATTTAATAATCCAAATATTTCAAAACATCGCAATCTAATTACTTAAAAAATAATTTTGTTATAGTAACTTATAGTTGAAGTTGCTTTCCAACGCTGTAAAAGGTGATGATGGACATAAAAAAAAAAACATTAATTGCACCTCTCAGGAAAAAGAAAAAAATATTTTCTAGTGATGGTATTTTTTGAAAATTAATTTAAGCAAGAAAGACAGTGATCAATGGTAATAATGAAATGTAGGGGAGGGAAAAAAGGAGAATTGTATGTAGACCACAAGAGACCATATTATAGGGAGTAGTTTTGTCGGATAATAATAATATCAATTATTTTTATTTTGAACAGACATTTTAGCGTTAGTTTGAGGTTGAAATACTATTGTAGAACTCAAGTAATAAATTTATAATAAGGGCGTGTACCAGGGGTGATTATGGACGTTCACCCCCCTATTCCTGAAGGGAAAAATTGGCCATGTTTATATTACACAATATTGTCTTGATTGCTTATTTTATCCTATTGTTCCGTGGGGAACTAAAATTAGTGTATTTACTGCCACGCCTATTATTACTGTAGTTTCAGTTTTGTTTGCACGCCATGGGGTTCACGAGGATAATATAATTTTCGAAGTTTTTTTATTTCTTTTGTATATCATTGACCATTGCTTCAAAACTAGTTAACTATACGCGTGCAAAAAAAATCTTAAAATTTTCATTTGTTTTTTTTAAACATTTTAAAAAGAATATATAGGTATGTATAGATTGTTTAGTATAATTTAATTATTATTATTATTATTGATTTTTAAAAAAGTCGGTCGCAAAGACTATTAATCACAATTACTTAGACAATAATAATATTGTCATTAGTTACAGAATTCACTATAAATTAAATTGGAATTATAATTCTATTATATTTTGTGAATTTTATTAAAATTTAACAATTGACATAATATATTACAATATGTGATAGATTAATAAAAAATATAAATAATTATATTTTATTATTTTTATTAAATTATATATTATATATTTGTATAAGCATTTTAAACTTTATAATTTCTTTTAAATCAACAATACTTATACATAGATGAAGTAATAGTATCAATTTGAATTTTATTATTTTTACGGGATTGTATAATTTATATTCGTATATGACTAAATAATTTTATTTAATCATCTTAATCTCTCTATAGATACAAGACAGTCTAAATATATACTTCCTTGCGGACCGTTTATAACCAGCATTTTAAATTTAAATTATTATATTGAATTTAATGTAAAAAATATTGTTAACTTTATAATTTTAAATTAGATAAAAATAAAAATGTATTCTAAATCCTTGTCGAAAATATTTAATTATTTTTTTTTTTTGTGCAGGTACAAATTTAAAGTTTTAAAAGCGTCCCTTTAAAAATAATAAATCTTTTATTATATAATTATATTATATTTTATGTTTTTATGTTAAAGGCCGTAGAATTCGTGTATGCTATTCTATTTAATGTCGTAAACGGTATGAAGTGTAAATTTAATCAGTAAATGGTGTATATTTTACTCAAGAGCTAATGATCACGATGATCACGAGAAAAACGAGAGATCATTTTGCGGAGTGCGGTGAACATGCTCCAGTGAATACAAAACTACGGATGTGACCTACCCGATTTATTTAATCTGCCCGTTAGTGGTGTGAAAACCCACGTATCCTACTTTGTTTAATCTCTATTGTGTCGTTTTAATCCTTTGCATCAGTTGTGGCTTAGGGACGTGCATCTTTTACCTCGTAAAGGATTAAAGCACTAGTCTGAGATCGGCAGCAATTCAAACCGATGCAGAACCAACCGCGCAATAATTCACATTAAGAGGGAAGTGTCAAATAAAATAAACATAGGGTGAATTGTAATAAACCTAATCGCCTTCGCTCGATTTAAATATTATTAATTGTTACTTCCGTTATTTTGTGTGTGTCTGTAAGTGTGTGTGTGCGAGAGAATAATGTGTATTACTGTATCTGTAAAATTAATCTAAATAATGACTTAAACTGACTTAAAAAATAACGTTATTGTAAACTTCTGAGTACCTATACGTAAAATATATGATTAAGTAAGTGAATATAGAGTTTTAAAATATATTTTAGTACCTATAGGCACTTAACACATTTTAGTGTTTTTAAGCAAGTTCTTACATTTATAAAAAATATAGCTACTATGTTCCTTTATGGACTAAAATATATAGACTATATTAATATATTATAAATAGGTATCTATAATAATGCCCACTGTAAATCATTAGTTTTATAAAAATAATTTAATAGGTACCTACCTAAACTTTGAAAACCGATTAAGGCATACATTATATAAATACTACTTCTATAGTATAATATATTTACTACAAGTGCATTAAAAACAACGTTGTTCATAAATTATAACGTAACAATAAATGTTTTAAATTAAATTTTGACCGTTCGGCACCATATCTTAATACCCGATATATATTATTACTTTCGTTTATAAATAAATAACTACCTATAATATAATATTTAACTACCTACACGTACATAGTTAATAATAAATTATGGTTTTTAAAAAAAGTATAATAAATCTCTTTAATACATAATATTCTATTATATTTCGAAATAAAAAGTTATTATTGAAAATACATTGTCACATTTTTTTTTATGATAGTTTGAAAATCAATCTGTGACCAAATCAGATTTTTAAATGAAAAATAACTATTTTTCATAAAGGAATTTTAGTTATTTTGTTTCAATTAAAAAAATATTAGTCATAAAAACTTGGATCCTAATCATTTCTTATTATAAAATCATTTTCTATACAATATATAATTTAAAAATATTTAGACCCTTGACATTTTCTGATCTGCTTCTTTTTATGTTTTATATCATTTTGTAATCTCAGTATTAAGACTTTAAAATGTGATAGAACTATATTAGGATTTTCAGAAGTTTTTCTGACCTCAATATATTATATCAAAAACAATACATTTTTTTTTTCAAAAGCTTTCAGATTGTTCACCTTTTATTCTGCCTTTAGTCGTTTTTCATATATTATGATGATTTATCATTGCATTAAAATATAACATATGCAATATGCATATTATATAACATCTGCAGCTTATAATGAGCGAAATATATTCGAAACGTCGAAACATATTCGCTAGCAGAATTCTGTATTTCTGTTCCCCCTGCAGGTTATTTTTAAAATTATTATTAATTATTTATATTTCGTCGTTTTGATTAAAAATTATAACTATTTTTTAATATATTGTTTTACAGTGCCGATAATGTGGTATAATAATATAAAAATCATTCGAGGGGAAAATCACTAGAGGGTCTGTCATAGTCTTACATATCAATTTTTGTTATTATTAGGTTGGGCTCATGCTTGGAAATCATGTTACTACAATCATTTTAGACAGCGAGCCGATTTATCCAGGGTGTGTACAGCGTGCACTGTATTAGAGAGGAAGGTGTAAGACCAACAAATGTTTGATTTTGACATGAACGTTTTTATAACATCGTTTGCTTGTCAACTGTCATTTGACAAATTAATATGTTCAATTTCGGGCTGAATTTTATTGTTTGATTACACATTGTAGTGGAAAAATGTATACACTTATACAATACTGGTATACCATACTATATGTATCTAAACTCTTTTGGCGAGCAAGTTCTGATATGATAAATTCATTTTTAAAAAACCTTATTATTTTTAATCGATTTAAGGATGATTAAGTACTGCAGTATTCTGTGTTGTTGGTGATAATGATGTATTTTTTTTTGCCAGTTATTAAACGATGTGAAAACGTTTCAATATGCCTGTATATTTAGTTTTACATCTGTACCTATAGTTAAAACTTGAAACATGGACAAGTCAACCTACCTATAGTTTTCAAATGTCACTATGGTGTTTATCAAAATGTTTTTAAACAGCTTATTACTTTTTTTACATAGTAATTTCATAATATTAAAATTGATTAGTATTCATTTATTAGGTAATATTTACTATACAGTAAGAAGTATACCCATATAATAGTATTGTCTATATTATTTATTGTTGCCTTGTAAAAGTATGCAAATTTTAAAGTACAGCAAATATAAAACATAATATAGACTAAAAACGTCGTTGTTGTTCTCAGACGGAACTCGACTGTAAAATATATATTCCGTTCCTCGACTAAAAAATACACAATCAAAATAATTAGATATTGAACCAAAATACCTATAAATTAATAAAGACTCTATTGAGATCGTTTCAGACGGCAGCGGGCCCATCCGTAACGGCTATGACTTATGCGGCGACATTTTTATCATAATCTTAGGCGCATACCTAGCAATAATACACATGAGCGACGTCTCCGAATTCTTCTGCAAGTGCGTGTGAAAAAATATAAACGTTCACAACGATCCGCCGCCGCCACCGTGTGCAGTCTTCGTCCGTCGCATTATTTGATTACGGCCCATTGTACGACGACAACGACGAAATTATAACGCCAAACGGGCGACTTCGCGAGCTGTCTTTTGTAGTCGTCGATGTATTATTGTATATCCGTGCAAGCTATTACGACGACACGGCGAGCCGAGAAAAGAGAGTGGAAACGATAATGAAAAGAAGAAGAAAAAAAATGTTTTTATTATTTTCGCGCCCAGCGGGGCCGAGGGAAATAAGCGCATTATCCGTCGTGTGTGAAAGGAGGCGGGCGTGCGCGTCCGTCGGTAGCTGCTCGCGGCGGCGGCGGCGGCGGCGGCAGTGCCTGTCGTAATAATATTATGTATTTTATTATTATGGTTATTATTTGTCGCGGCCCGCGAAGGCGGTATTCTCTCTTGGTACGCGTACACAATTACACAAAATATATATTATTACGGGCAACAATAAAATAACAACATTGTGTAGTAGTCGCAGTAGTAAGATATTGTATGTATAGGCACCTACCCGTGTTTACCTGCGGTGTGGTATACACATAATATTATATTATACTATATGCGTGTTTAGGGGGGTAAATCGCACCGCCGCCGTAGCTTAAATATATATATATATGTGTGTGTGTGTGTAATATGTACGCTCGAAAAGACCAAAAACACCCTTACCCACACACACAAACGTATTACACGTCATATATAATGTAATATATGTGTCGGCGTCGGGTCCCGCGTGTTTTGACAGTGGGATATTGGTTGTTGTGTATCATATTATTATATTGTGCCGGGATACCGCTTTGCCCGGTGTCATTGTCGTAAACGGCCGTCTATTACCAAACGCGTTTGCCGCCGCCCCACGGTGGCGGCTCGATTTTGTATATAAGTATAATTTTTTCTCGTCCCCCTCCCGTCGACGTCGTATTACATTTTTCCGTGCGGTCTTCGGGGTGCGGTGGGCGGTGAGGATAAACATCGCGCGCGCGAGAGAGATGAATATCGCCTTAAAACGGCAGCACCCTCGTGTGTGTGTCTGTGTGCAATATCTGCCCGATCATTATTGTGTACGTTATTGTTGCGTTTATTATTATATTTTGCCGTTTATTGTCGTCAACGTGTGTACTGTGTATGCGTGTATATGAGAGAGAGAGAGAGAGAGAGAAGGTGCGCGCTACAGGAGATGCGCAAATGACGTTCACGGGGTTGATCGAGATGGAACCGATGGCGGTGGTGTAAGGGGAGAAGGGTGAGTTGTACGCGAGCGGCACGTCGTTTGACGTCGCTTATTTCGCCGAGCCCACCCAAGGTATACGGCGGCACCCTGCGCTCGATTTGTCCTCCGCCGACGACCGCAGTCGTGTTCGTTTTTTCTACATCGTATTATGTTTTCACAATGATATGATATTGTTATCGATTACGATTATTGACGACGAGGCCGTTGTGTGTCGGTATTACGTACCTACCTATATATATATAGTGCCTTTACGCGGTGTACACACATACCGCCTGCGAGCAAACACCTTTTTATTTTCCCTCCGCGTGTCCAAACACGCATAAATATTTTGTCGTCTCGCCCCGAATTAATAGTTACAATGATAATAGGTAATAACAACAGCCGCCGCGACGGTGCTCCCTTCTCGGCCTGTGTTAAGGGCTGTAACCTTTCTGCCGCCCCGTCGCGTCCAAGTATACACACATATGTATGTATATGGAGGTACATTGATTGCGAGCGGCCCCCGGCGACGAATACAAACAGAAGAGACGCCGCGACGAGCCGATGTCGTACACGCGTGTTACCATCGAAACGATTGTATTTTACGAAGCCCTTTTATTTTCGAATACGCGAGCGAAAAAGGAAAGTTTTGTGTGGTCGAAAGAAACACTATTTTTCGCACATTTATATTAATCGCAAATTGTATAGGTACAAGCGTATAAATGATAATTTACTAATAATTAAAATTTAAACATGGATTTTTATACATACCTATTAATTTACATAGTATTTTTTCAAAATATCAATCGTTATTAATTATTATTATATAGCTTACGGGTCTTGAACCGCACACATTAACACAAAATTCAGTAAAGTAACGTATTTTATCAATCCCAAATAATCCAAATGGATTGCTAATGGGTCAATGAAATACAATAACTATTATTCCCATATATGTTATTAAACCTCGAGATGAAATATTCCAATGATTAATGAGGAAGTAAAATACATTTTATGTTTATATACTTATTACTATTATCTTATGTATATTGATTGTTTATACATACTTACACAATAATTAAGTCGTTTGCTTATGTTTGCAGGACTACGATTTATAAAATAGTTATGATAAGTTTTAAAATAGTAAAACTTATAAAAGATATTATTTTTATTATATTCTAATAGGTAATCTATATAAATGTAAGTCATTTTCTATTTACAATGTTTTCGTCATCGCAAATCGCGTTTTTAGATATTTATATATATATATGCAGTATGCAATATATGCTGGACAGTGGACACTGTAAGTACCTACTACTGCAGCGCAGTGTATACCTATCATGCAAAATCGGAACAATTGACACGATTTGACGCAATTTTGTCGCTCGGGTAATCATTCCAATCTAAAGATTTGTCCGGTCATCGCATCTCGCAGGTGTTCTGATTGTTCTCTCGAAAAATGAACACTGGTACCTACATACTATAGTTGAACGCGTAAGTGTTAGTGTATGTTATGTCATTGTTGCAGTTCTTTTATGTGTATAAAATAAAAGTCAAAATTCACACAGAACGTTCGTATCAGCTGCATTATATATTGGGAAATGTTTGGTAGTACTATAAATACTTCTAATATTGCGCTGTTATACCCAGCCCTTAAAATTGTGTAGATTCAGCTAGTACACAAGACCCAACAAATAGAAATAGTAGAACGACGCACATTATGCAGTAGGTACGCAATTAACTAATAGTTGGTAAGTACTAACTTATGTACTGTGATAGTTATTCAAATATACCATTTTTTTTTTTTTATAAAACTATGATAATCACCAATACAATAACTAATAACTAAGTAAAACAATTGTAGGAGTTACATATTTTTTTTTTTTTTGTATATACTTTTGATTTATAGTTGACCGAGCTGGAAATTCATTCTATGCAGTGATGAGTTCAAAAATGAAAATTTAGAATGGATATTTTTGCATATTTCTTAATTTTTTTTAAAATTATTTTACGCATATTTAATATTTTCTAAACGATAACGTTTTTCTTTTATTATCTACCTACATATTTCATACTAAATTATTTTATTTTTCTACGGATTTGTGCAAATCGTAAAAAGTACCTAGTAATAAAAAAATGTTTCAACTATTTCTTTGAATTAGGTACCTAATAGGTATATTATATTTTATTAATTTTTTCTTCTATATCGGTGGTTGTCAACCTTTTTGGGTTCACGGCTCCTTTTGATTTTGAAATAAAATATACGGCTCTTATACGAGTCCCCTGCAATGGGCAAAATATGTGCTTCCAAGCTTGTATAGAACGAATGTTTAAGGTGTATTTTAGAATATAATTATTATAATTACGATTAAACCGTGTCTTCACGGAAGGTTTGAAATTCGCCTACAATTATTCTCTGCGTATTATGTATATATTATACAATAGTTATGTTCGACTATAAACAAAATAGTTTAGTCCAATTTATTTACCATTAGTTATTACCTGTGTAAATATTTTCGCGATGATGTATTACAATATAAATAGCGATACGAATCACACGAACGACTACGACACATACCTATATTATATTCATCGGCGCGTGCGTTCTTATATAATAATATATACATATACTCGTAGTATATATCATATACACCTGCAGCAGTGTCTTTTCACACGAGATCTTATTCTCTATTTCTCTCTCTCGATTTCTATACGTATACCTATAATAACGTTAATATACTATATCCATATACCTATATAATATTGTAATGTGCAGGCTGCATCGTGCACTGTCGCCGTGTCGGACACGGAACCTTCGCTCCGTACCTATTACCTACAAAACCCATGTGCGTATAATATAACAATATTGTGTGACACGAGTACAGCGTACCTATATATACCTACACGTTTGGTTTGGCGTGTGTGAACATTACGATTGTCGTGTACTGGCGGCAAAACGTTGTCGCGCGTGAGATTGAGCGCGCCGTATATACTATAAATACATATACTGGCGTACTTGGACGTACACCTATATATTATTATAGTTTAAATACCCTTCACTGCTGTAGTGGTGTACAGACATTATACAATCGAATGCGATGAAACCGCGTCGATGTTTATCGGTAAATCAAGTCGAGCTAGGTATAGGTACACGCGCGCATATTATGTAATATACATGCCTATATATTATATTCACGCTAGAATATTTTCCGTGATAATTTATGCACTCTTCTTCCTCCTACCACTTACCAAATTCGTAAGTATAATTTTTCAGATTTTAATTTAAACATTTTTCACGATTACTAATTTTGAAAATCGAAAATTCGCGGTATATCTGTAGTGCCTATACTAGAGTACCTACATACATTATATTATAGGTACCATTGGTAAAACAAAGTCATATTTCTGAATTTATAATGCTCGGTTCTACCCTTTTTTCGTAAAAATATTTCTAAATAGGCACTCCGTTTGTCCCAATCAGTAATTTTTTTAATTGAAATCTTTGTGATTATTCACAGATAATTATGATTATACATGACTATATAAAGTGCCTTGTATTTAATTATAATTCATATTTAAATAGTTTTTGTTCAAATAATTGATGGTTAAAGTTATAGATGCGATGTGGATTTTTTTAATTCCAATAATTACAATTGTATCGACATTTATAGAAAATATATAAACCAAAAATTTAAATGTTTGTAAATAATTCAAAAAGTGTTAAGATAATTTGAAAATTATGTCTAAATATAAAATTCAAATATTTAGTGAATATTTCTAATATGTAACGGTTATTCAATTTTTAATTACAACAGATACACCTACTCTTCATAAAAACTAGTTTTTTGTAAACATTATTGTTTTTCTAATTGTTTTGTTGTTTTCTCCAATTATTAAATAAAATACTAGGAATTTTTTTTTTTAATTCTCTAAAGTAATAATTAGATCTTATTCATTATTAAAAGCCATCCTAAAGTTGCGAATTTTTACTGCTCCAAAAGGTGATAATAAACACTAAAAAAAACATATCATTATAAAATGAATACATTCATTATTCCGATCAGAATGTAAAATGTAATTATTTTAAAAGTCAAATTACTATAATTAGATAAGTTTTAGAAAGATTTGAGTGTAGAAAGAAGTATTTTATGTATTTTATAATAAGTGGGCAGACGACCTAGAACAAACACGGTTTGACTGGATAAATAATATAATATGTAATTTACCCATTTTATATACATTTAATGTATTGAGAAATTATTTTTATTTTCTGAAAAACCTGATGTATGCCCACGCAAATTAACACTTAATAGACTGTACGATGAACAAAAAAATGGGTGGAGTTGTTTACGGAAAATAATCATATACGATATACACATTGTTTAAAACAATATAATTATTAATGTCGATGAAAATCTATTTAAAAAATAGATATTAAATTGAGATTATATGTTTGAGAACTGACGCGTGTGTACGGAAAAAATATATATACGACGAAGGGTAAGAAAATAGAAAGTGGATGTAATTATCCTCAAATAAATCACCAATCGACGCGTCGATTTTGAACATAAAATCGTTTATTTTTTTTCAAAACTATGGTTGTGTTGACAAGAACAAAAGGAACGACTGGGGTCTGAGATCAATTAATATAAGCAATGAGTCGAATCGTAAAGCAGTTTTATAAGGACGGAGCCATTACAATTATATAAAAAGTATCTTCGATGTATTATATACCTACGGGCTACAATTTATTTATACATCGAAACAAAGATTAAAAAGATATCAGTTTATATTCGATGAACCGATAACACACTCTTTGTATTGTTGTATAGAGACTCCTAGCTAGTATTCTTTCCACACTTGCTGGGTCATTATATATTGTATATAGGTAGGGTGGGTGGGTGGTACATACTCGAGTAAATAATGAATTATTAACGTGTATAAAAATGTTAAAAAGAAAAACGTACCTATTCCGAGCTAGTTTTCCATTACGTTTTCTCGTCGTACCTATACTTATACTAAATAATTTACCATAAAATGGGGTGAATAGAAACACTTAAAAATTTTAATGACATTTTTTATACATTCATTTTTGAATGAAAGAGATTTCTTTTTCAAACCGTCGAAACTAGAAATAACGGTTTTTGTCTTTATACCTACCTAAAATATATACTTAAATTTTTTATAAGTTAGATTCAATATATATTACTATTATTATTATTATTATTATGTATAATGTTTCTATTTCTATTTTTTTTATCGTTCAACAACGATGTAAGCATGAATTTTATAATCTGTTTAAAAAACATACTTCTTATAACTTACGAAACTTATCTTAAGATAGTATTAAAATATTTAACGCTATTCCGATGTTAAAAAATCTTGAACAAATAAAAACAAATGATACATTTTACCAAAACTATTAATCGTTTTAAAGCTCGTCAAATATAACAATTAAAACAGCTTTAAAATATCTGTCCTTAAACCTTAATTTATATTAACCCTCTTCCTTGTATTAGTGTTTTTTTTTTTTTTTAAACAATTTTCACTGTTTGGAAATAATAATAGGTATTCAATAATAACCATAGTGCATAATAATACAATACGACCTCGAATGTATGTAGAAACTAGACTACGAAACCGAAACTGTTGACATGGCAGGTACATATCATTATTATATTTACAATAACTTTTAATTATTTTGGCGGCCGTGGTAGCTGCCGTGATAATTGATTTACCATTTTTTTTGTACCTATACCTATATATAATATTGTGAATAAGTAATAACTAGCAATAACTACGATTTACGGCATTGTGTATACTCCGTATATATATATGTGAATTGAATAATATGTGTATATGTAGGTAGGTACTATAATATATACTCGCCTACTCAAAAAACATACAATATAGTTTATTAGTATCTTTATAATAGTATAGTAGCTAGGTACTTTTACTCAAAGTACTTACGTCTAACTCGTATGACGTATTTATCGTACGATCAGGTCATAACTTCAAAATATTTTATAACTTTACAATATATATATATATATTATACATTTATACAGTCGGTGGTAGATACTTAAAAGTTATGTGTACGGTAATACAAAACTAAAATGTAGATATACACATATACTGGTCTATATAAATTGCAAATGTGTTTATTTTTTTAATACTGTAAAGACAGGTCTTTGGAAAAAAATAACTCGCGCAAGTCATAAATCCGTCACATAAAAGTTCATCGTAATAGGTTAGCCAGGGAGGTATAGTTCACATATCGCGGTAAAATTTATATTCTCACAAAGATATTATTAGGTATATTATTATAAGATATAATAACACGTTGAGTTCAGAAGCCGGATGAAAACGTTTTACTGCGGCGGCCATATACTTAATATAATGATAAATTATTATGTCGACCGACGCTGTCAACTGCCATTGTTGATTGTGTAATATAATCTAAGTGTACAACGCAAATCATTATACACATGCACCGACTTTGAAATGTATTGTTACGATGCGTTAAACATTGTACAAACTATACTAAACATACACATTTTGCCTCATAACATATGAAGCATACCTTTAAAGTTTCAAAAGCAAAACACGTGATTATACTGTGACTTATATTTTTTGTTCGATGGGAGGCGCTTTTCGGTCTGATATAAAAAAAAAACAGTCTGAAGAGTGACGACTTGGACATGCCTGATAACAAATAGTTGTGACAGTGGCTTACATTTAGGGTTTTTGGGGCAGGGGACAAATGAAGGGAATTTTATCGATTTCACCGATTTCAAAATAATATTAAAAAAGACGGTTTTTGTACTTTTTATAAACAACTGTATACATATTACATACCTACAGCTAAAAATATTTTTTTAATAGTACAAACCCCGATAAGGTTATCTCCGAAATATTTAAATGTTTTTACTCTAAAAATATAATGTATTTCGTTTGTTTTGTGTTCACATATATTAGATTTAATTTTTTATATAACGCGTTGCACAAGTTCACACAATTTATTATAATATAGTAAAACACAATATATAATACAGCTAATATCATGATAGTTTTTTTTCTTGTAAACTTATATTTGCTTTAAGGACTTTTGCGTTTGGTGGAGGGAGGCTTGAGTCTTGCACCTAATAAAATAATTTATTTATAAATTCATTACCTTTTTTTCGGACATTATATAAGTACTTTAAAATACCTATGTTTTGAATAGGTACATATGTTAAATTTTCTGATCTGCTCCTATACAAATTCGGTGGATGTGGAATATTTAGAGACTAATGCCACTGATAACCCACGAGATGATTCGTGATTATATGATGACATTATATCTATAATAGGTACATACTACATAATATATATACTTTAAATATACAATTGAAAATATTTATGAGTCTAACTGTCCAATAGTAAGTAATATTAAGATTTAGATGGCTATATATACACGGAAAAAAATAATTAGTTGGTTTAACTAAAAATATATGTACACTAGCCATAAAATGTAGTTCCGTATGGCATAGCCCAACATTTAGTTGCAAGTACCAAACGGTTATAGTTGCAAGATTAATAGTTAATTTGACTACAATTTATAGTTGCTAATTTTTTTAACAATATTATTTAGTTAAGTCAACTATTAATCTATTGTAAATATATAGTTGATACAACCAAAAGATATATTAGTCTTACTATAGCATCAGTCAAATTAACCAAGTCAATTTTCTGAAACAACTAAACAATGCAGTTGACAATTTCTTTAACTAAATATTTAGTTAAACCAACTATTGTTATTTTTGAAATTTATAGTAAATATAACTAAACCTTTTATAGTCATTACTATAATTTTAGTTAAATTTACTAATCATTTTTGTTTGAAATTGCTAAAAAATATAGTAGATTTTTCCAAGTCTATTAGCTAGTTTAATTTAAACTACTAATATTTTTGGGGTGATCAAGAAGTAGGAAAAAGAAAGTACAAGGACCTGTAAATATAAACAACATAAATTTCAAAAAAAAAAAAAAAAAAACAGATTCATTAAGAATAATAAAATATTTATTAATAAAGAAATGTTTTTTTATACATAGTAGATAGTAGATACATAAAATTTTTGTATTACATATGTTTATGAAGATATATATAAGATAAACCATTTGATAAGACACAATGAACAGTGGGATGTACACAGTCTAATTGTTCAACTGAACAACAAATTAATTTTTCAGTTAATTGCACATTATATGCTTGGAAATGCTCATCAAAATATTTATTCTCATAAATCTTACAAATAAAAAATGGTATATTATTGGTTTGAATAAATATAGATAAAATTAGTCCAAAAATTGGTAAAATATTTGGATTATCACTGAAATTAATAAGAACAGACATATTATTGCTATTGTAAGTGGTTCCTTTAAAATCAACCCATGAAACAAATATTGCATTTTCTAAAAATTCAAAAGGAGAACATAAAAATTCAACTTTACTATACTCGTGCCTTGTAGTTTCCGAAAGAGTTATTTGACGACCAAACTGCATATCAATAATATTATTATTTGATGACAAAACTCTGTATGCCAAACTAAGTTGATGTTTCAATGCTAAAGTATAAGGAGAGTTCTTACGAGATGTAATTGATTTAGCAGTTTCCTTAAGCTGTTTATGTTTTGATTGAAATATTTACCTATAATAAAAATGTGTTTTAAGTTATATTATGCTGTCCATATTATAGTATAAGCCCTGACTATATTATTTATAATTAATAACAAGATAAGCATAAAAAAAAATATTAACTAACCTTTAAATTTTTCAATCATATCTTCAAATCCCCATTCGGATAAAATATTTTTAGTGAAGTCGTCCATTGAAATTTAAAGCAATACAATTTTACGAGTAACAATGTTTAACGGTTACGGATTAACGTCGGCAGACGGCTTTTGACTAGTTGTTGTGACGGGACTCGAAGGGACTACGGTAGACAGGCTGGCGACTGCAAAAGGCGCGAGCGGGGATCCAGGGATTAAACAAAATTAACTAAACGTATAGTAGATCCAACTAAACAATCTAGTGAAACTCTTAAATAACCACACCATTTTAGTTACTTCAACTAACTTTATCAGTAGAATAATTATATTTTTTAACTATAAAATTCTAGTTCAGTTTACTATACCATTTAAGTAAATCTAACTAAAAATTAATTACTTCAACTAAATTTCTGCCAACTAAAAATATTTAGTTTATATTTTTTTCCGTGTATGTATATATAATGACTAATAGAATTGGTTGTCAGTAATATATGTAATATATATTATATGCGTGTCATTAACAATATATCATAGAAGATAACATTCGTGTGATAGTTTTGAAAATTATGAATTAAAACGTAGGTACATTATTTCGTCGGCGTATAAGGCGTTCCCAGGAATCTTATTAAAAGAAAAAAGAAAAAAAGAAAAGACGACGACTACATAAATACGTTTTCCCACAGAATTTAATTTGTTTCATTTTTTAACGTAAAAAAGTTGAAATATAAACATTATACACGCGAAGGATGAAAAAAAATTAAAAACTTAGGTAAGCATCAAAATCAATAGCGGAAACTAGATCAGCTGTATATTATAGAAAAGAACCGACAGGTGAAGCAGAACGCGTTTCTTCAACGTTGAACATTATAATGGTCTCGCATGTTGATGACGTAGATTAACGAATTAGCGGCATATCTCTTTTATGTTGAAAAATTAATAAATGGGACGAGATTAAAAATTTCAGGGTTTCATCTGATACATGTTTTTGAGCTGAAAATAATAAGAGACGATAATACGTGTTACAAATTGTCACGTAATTCCACCTACCTCTATAAATTGATATAGTAAGTTATTTAACATACAGCTGACGTTGAACACGTAGGGTTATTATTGATCACTTATTACACAAACGTTGCATGGGCAATAAACGTATTAAATAGTTATAAACAGCGAAACAAAATGATTGTGAAAAACATCAATGAAATATTGAAGTGAAGAAATAAAAGCGATACGCAAACATGCACGAAAACGCTAATTGAATGTCCTTGTTATTTTCACAGTTGTATTCTTATAATTTACTGTAACTACAGCAGGTATGCTACTGTGAACCGTAAGCCTAACTTGGGGGGATAGGCGAAGCTTATACACTCCCATCCACTATAAAGGTATACATATATTATAAAAGAAAAAAAGAAAATCATTATTTTATACATAGGTATATATGTATATATATATAATACAATTACATAATATTATAATAAATTATAAATATGTATAGATCAATAATGTTATTAATCTTATTATTACCAATTTAAAATTAAATAATCTGGGGTATAAAAGCTTAAAATATACAAATATACATTTTAAAAAGATGAAATTTTGCTATTTATGCAGCAAAGTATATAAATGCAATAATATAAGTTGTAAAAAAGTAGTTAATCATGATTTTACTATTTTAGTATATTTTGGTTAATTTTACAAAAACTTTTATTTTGTATTAAGTAGTCAAGACACTCAAGTATATTTTTAAATAAATAGGTATATATATTTTTTTAATGTTGAGTATTTTTTTAAAAAAAGAAATTTTTGAACTAGGTATTTACAATATTGTAAAGACATCTACATCTAAAGAAAAAAAAACCATGCAAAACATGCACTAAAAGTTTTTAAATTTTAAAACCTGCACATTACGATACAAACGCGTATCGAGTAAGATTTTTCCTATATTTGCTTTCCAAAACACGTAGGAATGTATTAAGTCTCTGCACTGTAACTAACGACTAATGTACCTATATTATACTGTATTATACTGTATTATACGTATTATACTGTATATTAAACTATAGTTTAATTTCAAAACTTTAAAAAGAATAATTTTCCCAACACGTCATAATATTAACAATACATCAAAAGCCCCACCAATAATACTATTATAGATGTTAATATAATGGTTAACTACGACGGGCGGAGTAACGTACGAACGAGGCATTGGAAATTTCATCCGACGTTAATATTAATTCGCGGATGGACGGACGGCGCGCGGCGAGACAAGTGCGTTTATAATATTATTTAGATAGGTACGTTCACGGCGATAATAATAATTATACCCGCGGAACGGTGCCCCGAGCATAGGTACACAAATATAATATACCATGTTGGTAGGTAGGTGGTAGGTACACGTCACATACCTGGTATAAAATATTATATGAGAATAATGAGATATTATACGTGCGCGTCGCCGTCGGTGAATATCACGCGCGTCGTATCTATCCTTTATGCGCAATATGTGTCCTGCGGCTGCCCGTGTTAATACGCGATAATTTACATGTCACACAACTCGTGAATTGTATGTACGTGCACGGTTTCGGTTTTTTTTTTTTTTTTGGTTGTCTATGCACACTTATACTTGTAACGTTTTATTATTAAAAACGTGCACATCATGATTTATTCAGCCACGGATGAGAAAACCGAAAATCCGAGAGCAATTATTTCCAAAAATGTTTGCTATTTTCATTTTCGGTAACGCAAAGGGTGTCACCAATAGAGTGCCAGGGTCTTTCTCCATTGCACCACTTGCTCCTATCGACAATGTTATAATATACCTATTACTTTCGTCATCAGCTTTCTACAGCAAAGTGTGATTATAATATATATGAACTGTAAAAAAAAACCCAAATATGCAATAAAAAACCGTTACCCAACTTATGTTAACTATAAACTTTTTAATAAGCTATAAAATATGAAAAATGACACAAAGAATTAAATGTGTGGTAAACATTGTCAAACGTAAACTAAAACTAAATATGATTGAAATACGCAAATTAAAAAAGTTTCATATATTTTTAATCACAGTGTCATAATGCCAAAATACAAACACGTTGTGCTTAGTGTAACATACGACCAACTTGATTAAATATACAAATGCATACAAATCAGCGCTCTAGACTCATCACTAACTTTAAACAATATAAACATCCACACTACATAGTAACACAAACACTAACTATATTGCCGTTATCTTACACGGGCCAATAACTTACCATAATTATAGAAGTTTGTTTCCAGTTAAAGCGATAGCTGAACTACCAGTAAACTTGTAAATATAGGCTGAAAAAATATTTATCTTCGTACAATATTGGAGAAGAGCAAGTAAATTCAGTATCCATCAGCGAGATGTACTGAAACACAACAGTTGTACACTTGTCAGTTGTCGCTATAGTATAGGTACTTCAAGTGTTTAATTTTTTGGTATCGTAATCGTAGTATAAATAGCTGATATTATTTTATATTTCGTATAGATAATTTATAAATAAAAACAATTTTTTTAATAGTCAGTTGAGTATTGAACTATACTGAAAGTAGTGAAAGTTCCAATATTATTATAAAAATGACGAAAAATATGTTATAATACCTACTAGTAAACGCTAAAGTATTACTTACAATTAATATAGTTAAATTATATATTATTATTTATTTATACACACTACACAGGTACCTATAATAGATTTTTGGTGTTTAAACAAAAATAACTATTGTTTCTTTTAATATTAATATGATTAATTTAGTAAAAAATTATGCGTTTACACAAAAATAGGTACAGTGAAAACTTAGATGATTTATTATACATAGTATAAATTTACCATTACTATTTTACTATATGCATCAAGCACAAGTTTCCCGAAGACTGGATTCTGTTTACTGTAAATAATTGCAAATAAATGTAAATGTAAATAATTAAAAATGGTTACAGGTTTTTTATATAATATAAAAATAGTCTTACTCTTCATTATATGACAAACATTCTAAGATATTCGTTTGGTTAATAATTTGGTGAATATGATTTATTTTATTCTTTATAAACAAATAATTATCATCTAACTTTTGAAATTTGTCAAATATAAGTTCTGGAATAACATTAAACAATTTAAAATGTTTAATGTCTTCAAAACTTTGAATTCTCCAAGTTATTATTAGAGTTAAATTCTTAATTAGATCGTTACTCGGTATTTGCTTCTTGTTTATTATAAATATATGTATAATATATGTAAATATGTATTTATATATATTAAATTTATAATTAACTTACTTTATATTAAAATCGATAAAATTTGTCATTGTTTTGGAATCGATAGCATTACTAATTTTTTTTTTACATATTTCAATATTTTTTTTTTATTTTTTTTTATATGCTTATCTTGACTGATTATTGTTGATATTAATAAATTTTTATTGGAATAGTGTGAATCGAAAATATTATTTTGTTGGATGACTGCTAAATTTTTTTTATAAAGGATCTGATTCTTGAAAATAAATTTATGTTCTTAACTGAAGGAATTTTGTATGTTATGTTGTATTTCATTAAATAATCGATTACTTGCACTTTAAAAATTTTGCGCTTTTTTAAATACATATTTATTAACTTAAATGGGATAATAGCATAACCTATCTCATTTACATCTTTTCTAGCGTGTCCAATATATTGTATAACTTTCTAAAATTAATATAATTATTTTAATAGTACTTAAGTTTTTATTCCAGTTTTTATAAAATAACTTACTTCGTTGAAATACTTATTTTTTTTCCTTTTGAAGACATTTCTAGCTTTACGTATCTTCCAGATTACGGGCAAGTCATGAACAATGTCATAGCGAATATTTATTATATAGAATTAAATTGACTAAAAAATTTGAATTAAGGCAAAAAAAAATACAGTGTGTCTCACAAAGATCAGATCTTAAATTAAACTCATTGTGCATTGGTGTTCTACTGCTGGATTCATCCAGCAAACGCTATACTCCCTTTCAAAAATCGTATATAAACAAATAAGCAGTATACTGTATAGTATATACAGTGATTTGTGTTAAGATCAAGATATGTAATATAGTTATTTATTTGGGTACTTAATACTTTTTAACAATAATAATACAAATTAAAAAAATATTGTGGTCCAGCGGGGGTTTGTAATCATTTTATCTTTTCAAAATGGTCCTCGACTGCAGTTAGGGGTTGCTTTTATATTATATAGTAATATATGAATGATAAATTACACGTTTTATTGTTGTTGTAAGAAAAACGCGTGTGTAGGTATGGGTAGATATACAATAGTATACATATTATTATTAATTCGACAAGGACAAGCAGTAATTTATACTAAATACTGCTGCAGCGGTGGCGTCCGTCCCTCATCTGCAGGTGCTACGTACCTACTGGTAAGGTAACAATTTTAGTAGTTGTACTCGAAACACAAAAAATCGTGTGTAGTCGCAAAAAGGCTTTTTCATATTTATACTGAGCCATAACAATGTGTACCGCTTTTATTTATTGATAAATTGTGTTATGTGTTGTATTGAAGAAAATACCTAATATTAGGTACACCTTTCATTAAATACATTTTTTTTTATTTAAAAAATACTAGGGCTGAGCGCCCTATATAAAATGTGTTTCATAATATTGGTATAGTGTTACCCATATGATTATGTTGAGTATATAATGATATAATAAATATAGGTCTATGGAAAATAGCGAATCTTGTAACGGTAGTACGACGACAAATAGTTATTAAAATGATATCAATTGTATGACGTTTTACCTACCTAATTAAGAAAAAAATATCTATAGCAAAGACGTAACTTCCTTCTCAAAGAATTACATACTAACCACTATGATAACATGTGCAGGCTTTATAGTTTCACGACTATTATTTATATAATACAAACAAGAACAATCAATCAATGTATAAATAAGATCATAAATATTGGTATTCCGCATTGAAGAAATTCAAGAAGTATGTTGTTATCTATATTGCTATCTCAATATTGTTATTACATCTACACATCGACTCTTAATCGAATAATAGGTATATAAGCAAATCGACGAAACGGCACACGGATGGATCGATACATCTTATTTTTTTTCTGAAAACAATTTATTCAGCGTAAGAATCCTTTCTAACATTTCCAACAATTTATTTTTTTTTTTAATTCAAGTATTATGCAGCCACAGGTTATATAGGTACCAATAGATTTTTGAAAGCGTTTTTCTTCTGCTTAGGGTTATTTAAAGTTGTTAATTATTAAACAATTATACTTCCAAGCACGTGCAGAATGTTTTTCATACAAGGAGTCAAACATTTTAAGTTTCTCACCACTTTTGCCCCGTTGGATTTCTCTTCAACCTTTTACTTTATTTTTCTTCAAAAATGATGTAATATTCGCATTTACTGTATCTATTCGCTCATGAATAACATACAATTTAACATAAAAAATTAAGGCGCACTGTATTTAAAATTTAAATTGTGACTTGTATTTGAAGTTTAACCACGCATCATCCACGAAATTGTTGACATTATAAATATTAATTGTGTTTGAGTGGTGCTGTCTAAAAAATACATAGTGAAAATTGTTACTATGAATTTTTATTTTAAACGAAATAGTCGTACCTATTGAAAGGGAACTTTTAGAAAACAATATTTAAAGATGAATAAAAAATATGGACAAATATATGAATATGCTATTCGTAGCCCTTGTTTAAAATCATGATTATAAGCTTGTAAAGCTTCTCCCTGCTTTCTGTTCTTGTTATTAATTATCTTTCATATTTTTTAATAATTACTTATTACAAAACGATGATATAATATACATTAAAAATAAATACACGAATACCGCATTTTGATAGTCATTATATTATGGGTACGCATTTGTGATATAATTATTATAGTTATTACTTATTATTTCCGTAGGTAATCGGTGCATAAAGTACCCAAGACACATCATTTCTGAAATTATTAGATCAAATAGTTTCCAGTTTCGGTTTTAATATATTGAAAAAAATATGAATGGCCGAATCCAGAAACTCATTTAGCGAGTTTCCATGTATTATTAAGTATTTCATACTTCATATTTTTCATTACCAACCTAAATTCGTCGCTGGTGGTATACGCCGTGGTAATAAAACTTTAATAATATATTTTTTAGGATCCAGTACCCCGACCCTTGATCCCTCTATCACCCTGAATACGGGTAAGGGCGTAATTATTAGATAATTTAATAAATCTGTTCAAACGTCTGTTGGCACAAGATCAACAAATTGTAAATGTAATTTTAACGCGTCGATTGCAATGATTGAAGCCAGAATAAAGAATTCCAAACGATTCAAATAACTAATAAGGTATAGGTAGTTTTTAATTTGATTACCTATAGATCGACAGATTCGTTATTGAAACGTCTAAACGTGTATTTGTGTGTGTGTGTGTGTGTACTGTGTGGTGAATTTTTTCCAATCGTATGCACAGTATCTATACGTTTATTTTATTTTATTTTTTTGTTTCGCCGAGACTTGTTTAATGCTTGGGCGATAATTCAAATCAGAGGAGTTGTCCGGCAAACGCAGCAGTGTAAAATTAATTCTATATGTGTACACAGAATACGCCCGGATTTTCTATAGCTATTACTTTGCCCGCAACATATAATATATTATAATATCTTTATTCTAAAGTGTGTACCTACGCGCCCGCACGACGACCTCTCCCCCCGCCTCAATCTCTCTCGCTCTCTAAAAAGCCCATTGCATTATATTATAGACGAACACGTATATAATTTCGGATGGTGATTATTTTTCGTGCGCGTTTTTTTTTTATTTTATTCTCGTTTACACGAACCGCTAAACAGGATACCACTTTATATATATGTAGGTACACATCACATACCGCGCCACAGCGGGGAAACTAAACAATATAATATATACCTATACGGAGTGATCCATTTGACTGTACACGCCTATACACTAATTTTCCAAGTAGATTTTTATGTTTTCTAGTTTTGTAGTATTTATCATAGTGGATTTTATTACTTTTTTAATTTTGTAATCGGAACAGAATACTTATAAAAACGTTGTTTTGTACGCATAAATAAATAATTGTATCAAACCTTTTCTAAAATCGCAGTTGGATACTTCGATGTTATATAAAATAAACATGGAAATAAAAGTTAATTTACCGATGAGAATCTCTGCATGACAATCTTGACTATTCCAACGCGTTCATAATCTAGAACACGAGAGTATAATATAATTATGGAATGTATAGTTAAAGTTAATTTGGGGGGAAATAAGGATCAAAATATTCGAGATAGCGGATCCTATATAGTGAGTCCACATCAATAGGCATATATTATAACGACTTAAATCGAAATGGAAAATTTGGCGCTGATCATCGACCAACTGGTAGTTTACCCGTAGTGATCTAAAAGCGATATAGCGCATAAAACATATCGTTAGACAGATGATTGAAACTCGCAAACTCATCATACCTTTATTATCCATCCCCTATCATGGACAACCGTCTAATGGATTTGAAACGAATATGAAAACTCCATACATACCGCGGTGCAGGCGTTTTATTGATTGGTATTTTTAATAGAACAAAATCGTGGGTAAATAAAGTATTAAGCTCTCGGTACCTAAATGAGTGGCATCAATAAATTTTCCGTTAAATTTACTTTGTACAACTGCGATTGGTCAACGTAAACCATAATATTCGTTATAATATATAATATTATATATTATGATGCCTGTATACCCACAGCACAACGCGCGTTTACAGATATATTTTTCCGTCGTGTACTGCCGTGTCGAGCAGTTGATAAATGGATCATCCCGTATAATAATAATACCACGCAATACGATATAGGTATATTACGCGTACGTTATAATATCCAACAATCACGACGTTAATAAAGAAATTATAATATATATGCGCACACGTTTTCCCGTGTATATCTATATATATACCTATGATATTATAATACGGCTATAGCGTAGATATATATTATAATAATAATAATAACAATCTTTCCACGTACGAACGGTCCCACAGACACACGTGAGTCTCACATTATTATTATACCTGTGTAACGGAGAGATGATGGTTTGGACACGCATATTTAGATTAATAACCGGCGGTGGCGGCGGCGTACTATATAGGCCTCGTATTATATATATATATATAGCTGCAGCATCATGGGCGTACTTGTACACATAAATACACGACGTATATACGGTGTGTGTGTGTGTGTGTGTGTAATATACGATTTGAGGAGGATTTTCGTTCTTAAGCGATCGGTCGGGTAGGTACACACACATAATATATAATAACTATATAATAACGTTACAACGCGCCTGTGTGTGTGTGTGTGAACGCGTAATGACCGGGGCCGACGGACGTGCGGAGAACCTCGATGATTTCCAAAATGGCGTCGAGGCCATGTCTGCGTAGTAGTCCGCTCGCCGCGGTCGTCCCGACAGACTTACGCACGTACAAGACCCGTCGTCGTCGTCGTCGTCGTATATACGAAATAGGTGTACGGTGCAGTGTGTACAGTCGTCTGCGCAGTCATCGTTTCGGGTGTTACTCGTCGTTATGATATTATTATTATTATTATTATTATCATCATTTACTAGCGTATACGTGTACGACCGTGTGCGATGGGTGTAGGATAGAGGTACCCACCTTGGCATTTCTATCTCCATCAACCATCGCCGCGTATGCGACCTACCACCGTTGGATATATATATATATATTTATTATTGTTAAATTAGTGTGCGTTGTATTTTTTTTCCTTTTCTTCTCGTTTCTCCGTCATCCGATGACTGAGCTCGGTCTCTGCGAGCCGCCTCGATCGGTATAACAAAAAAAAAAAAAAAAAAAATGCATTGTACACATTGTCGCTTTATGTAATATATTAAAAATATATTATTATGTAATGTCGTTGCGGTACACCGGCCGGTATACAGGGTGGTCTGTTCAACGAAAACCTAAGCTAATTTTCGAAAATGATTTTATAATACCTATCTAATTAAAACGCGATAGGCGATACAAATAGTAAATTACATAAATAATAATTTTTATTATATTGTAACATTGCGAGATTTCGTCGCCTCGACATTTCCTGCTATACTACTTGAGTAAAGTCCAATGATCTAAGTATGTCACTCTCGATACTTGACGATACAATGTCTAATTGTCGACTTTGTGTCGAAATACTAAAATAATGTCAACATTTAATTTTTCTTGCACGAATTTTTAACTTTTTTCACATACTTGCAGTAAAAAATGTTAAAATGAAGAATTTTATGACTATAATATAGTTAAAGATATTTAAATTATCTCATTAGTTATTTTTCAGCAGTTTATTCAAAAGCAGTTTTTAAATTAAGTAAATATTTTAATAATATATAATAATTACGTTTTCATAATAAAATGTACCTCAATCATCGACGACTGCGAAGAGATTTTACAGGATTTGATAGTGTACAAATTATATAAAATATGAGGCACAAATTCCATTAAATCGTTTCGAATTCATTTAAAATATCTACCTAATGCTCATAAAGTATTAAGAGAACGTTTCAATCCGGTAGGAATATTATTTAAAAAATAACTAGTTCATAATAATCGATTTTAAATTTATATTTTAAACTCGCTACCTATATACTCACTTGTATACATTTATAATATTTAAATAAATATTATGAGGTAGTTATTAATAATAACATTTATTTATAAACTTATGACAATATCAATAATAGAACATTTTTATTCAAGTTATGATTTAAATTTTTTTGCAAATATTATATTGTGTTTTATACTTGGGTACAAAAAAATCCTATTAAGAGGAAGCCTGGAGCTAAATCCAGCCCTGATTACATTCTACCTCTATATTATTATCAAGTATTGAGTATGAGGTTTTATTTTTGTTATTTAATTTAAGCTCTCATATTGTGTTTCATTTATCTTATATGATACAGATATTGTGTGTTATCTTATAAGAATTCTGTCTATGTTCTTTATGATTTTATGTTTATAATATACATTTTACATTGAAATCAAACGAAATACAAATTCAATATAACTATTTAAAAATTGAAGAAGTCGATTAATGTGTAATATAGAGATGTCGATGGGAAGATCTCCATAGTAGTTGTATTTAAAAAAAAACCTAATTCCTCCCCTGCCTGCAAGTTGTTGGTAAGGTATACGTAATTATCGTCCTTGTAGATCATATCATGTCATAACCTACCCCGAGTTTGAAGTTTCTATTGCTGGATATATAGCCTCGTCCTTCGTTGTAGTTATCATTCAGCAAATTTACTTAATACTACATATTATACTATATGCAAATTGTAAATACTCTTTGAAATATAATAAAAATTAAACACGCTATTGGTGGTCGTACTAATTTTTTCGGACTCCGCGTTACATAATTAATACATTGGGGCCGAGTGTAGGTATAAATACTTAATATTTTTTGGGATCGACGACCATTATTGCTGGCATGTTTGTTATAAAGATACTTATATATATATATATATATGACTTGGATTACATTACTGCGGCCGATAGGAGGCAATCGCTCGTTTGTCTCCGTGCAGGCCAGTCCGCCCACGGGTCTTATGTTACATGTATATAAATAATTTAAACGCAGCGAGTACTCACAATAATAATAATAATTTAGCTGGTGATTCATTGTTGTAGCGGGAACTAATTCGTGGCAGACTATAATGAGTTTTCAATCGCCCTGTATAGGTACCATCGTCCTAACGTCACATACACAGACGCGCAATGTGTAATATATTACCTTCGTACCTATATATGTAGGTACCCGTGCAGTAAAGGAGTTGTGAGCATATTATAGATATGTTTTTCAACATGTAATATCATGATAGCATATATAATACACTTGCAACGTATGAACGGGCGCGACCTAGCTCGGGCCAACCGAATTCCTTCAAGTTATACATATATATAATATTATAAGGTGTACGCGCATTAAAATATAATATATATAATATATATATATGCGTGTCAAATGCGATTGCTCTATCATAATAATAATATTATACACGTACCTATGTGTACGAAAGATAGAGAGACGTTCATGGATTTCAATCGCCGCCGTCACTGTCTTCATAATAATATTATATGTTCCATACCTTTATAGGTATATACCTATATAGGTGACCTCGTCTATATATATCCACCTGGTACCTATATAATATATTAAGAAATAAAAACTATTCAATACAGAATGCGTTTTATACATTGTAATAAATTACAATGTAATATAGGCTTATGAATCAAGAGTTAACGCGCACTATATATTATTATAAGAGTCTCGAGTCAGTAAATAATATATGAGTATGTAATATGTATGTAGGTATACACCCATATATTCACCATTCACTCTTCACCATTGGGTCTGCACGAAGGTATAGGTACCTACGGTAATAAAAATAATAATACATAATATATGCTATATTTCAAATGGGCAGGTATTTATGTATTTATATTTGTGTACTTAACTCATAAGTAAGCGCACCAGTCCACTAAATTTTAATGACATGAATTTTATTGTTGAAAACATATAACACTGTTATGTTTTTTTCTTTTTTAATTGAACCGATGACCCTCCCTCCCTCTAGACCCTTGTGAAAACAATTCTCATACTGCTTGCTTTCTCTTATAGAGACGTAAACGTATTCAGAGTTTTGACGCTCTAGTTAAAACTTTGACACAGCCCTTATGAAACAGGTTATATAGGATGCCTTTGTACGGTCACATAGAAACACTAAAAAACGCGGACAATTTATTTGTATAATATTTTTGATAATAACAACATTGAATATGGTAGATATAGTTTGTAATTTTCGGGTTAAAAAAATATATACAATATTTTATATAATAATTATTACAAATTTATATAGATATAAGGTTAGCAGTTACCTATGGTTTGATTGAAGATTTCAAACACAAATAGGTTAATAGTCATTATCATTAATTCATTGCATATAAATACTTAAAATTATTATTATTTTTTTTAATTATGATGTATATAAACATAAAAGTTAAATATATAGTAAATTATCTCAAATAATTGTCTTATTATTTTCACGTTGAGTATAAACACACATGATACACTATACATGATGTTTTTAATATATTTTACTATTTTTTTTTCAGATGGCACTAAACATTCGTCTAGTTGCACAAATCACAAGACTGAGATGATTGATCCAATTAATTTATTGGATGAACTACTCTCCGTCCCTCGATTGTTCTGGGACACTTTTACATCGTGGTCAATAGTCTGACCTATAGAATCAATATTTCTAATTTTACTATAATATGTATTTTACTATACGTACATCGTATGTAATAAAATAAAAATAATTTAATAAAATATTGTATATAAGATTTTAATATATTGCTATACTACAGTAGGTAGTAGGTACATCAAATCATCATTATTATTTGTATTGCCTATATTTACAATACTGGATAAATTGATAGATAATAATATAGTCATTAGTCTTAAATAGTAGATAGTATATTAACTACAATAATAATGTACCTAGATTTTATTATATTTTCTTGATAATTTTTAGATTAAATACAATATTTTAAATTCGAAGGTTTAAAATCAAGATTCGGATTTAAATGTTCTAAAAATAACAAGAAATTCACACATTGAATGTATTCTAAAAAAAATCACTAATAAATAAAATGGTTTTATAAGTAGGTATATTGTAAATGTTAGTTTGCACGTGTGACTGAGATTTATATTCTCATCTTTGTGGATAAACGACATATGGCACTTTTGTGCAAAATCATAAATTGATAATGGGAACATATATATACAGTATACATAAAGTATAATATTGTTCACGCGCGTGTTTCTATATATTTATCTACAGCAGACAAACGTTACCGTACGTTATATTTTTTTTAACCACCTGCGACTATTTGCGCGACAGTGCACAAAGTATCGAGAACAATAACCAAACATTTTCCAGTTTTTATTAAAATCTGCACGCACACATAAATCTCAATACGTATATGCCATGGCCCCATGGTTTTATAGTGGACTCAGTGGACTGATGATGCGGATAATATGGAGTTGTCAATAAAATATGATTTTCGTATAAATACTATGTTACTTTCTTTTTCACTGCAGGACGTAAAATAAATAAATACATATCTTTATTTCATACATAAAATATATTTTTATATGAAGAATAATAATCTTCTTTATTTTTTACGACTGATGACCATGTCGCGTTATCAGAATTTTTTAATAATATATACAATACAATTTGTTTTTATGACTTTTTAATAAATAGTAATAAAAAAATATTTGATTATAAAAATAACAAATTTATTATAAATAAATATTATTGATAAAAATATATACGAATTAAATAATATACCAAGTATATGCCTGATGTCTCAATGTATCATTTGTATATATAATTACAATATTATTAATTATCATATATTATTACCGTTAATGATAAAACCAGTCATTTACCTTTAAATCTCAAACATTATATTATACTTAGAAATTATTATTATTATTATTTTTTAATGAAATATGTGTATTTTTTTATGATACTCAAATAAATAAACATTATTATGAAAACGCTTTTATACAAATAAAATAATTAAAAAAAAAAACAACAAACTTAGTTTCAAAAGCTTTTTAATTTTTTTTATTGTTAATCTTTCAAAATATATAACTAAACTATGAATCAATATAGTTGTGTATAATCTAATACACATTAGTATATATATATTATTATAAATAGATTACAAAATTGAGCTTAGCGATAAATTAGTATGCAAATATGCAATATGTATAGCAGCGTAATTAAAATATAAAATATTAGTTATTTAGTGTCTTAAATAGTGTTACACTGTTACTTATCTGTTACACTTATCTTAATTTCCATTTTAAACGATATGGTATTTCAATAAACATAATATATATATTATATATATATTATAAGTGTTATGGAATAATATTTGCATGGAATCTTTTATTGCATTTAAATACTCTTTCATTTTATTTTTAAAGGCTTTAAAAATAATTAACATAATTAGTACTATATTTACATTTTTTAATTACCTGTATTCAAATTAATGTCATAAACTATTTTATAAAAATTCAACAACAATTGGTAATACTTTTTTGATGTTAGTTTCATATTAAAAATTTGTCGAAATATTTTTTCCTTAAAAACTTGTAATATCACGTTTTGACAGCTGTTTTTTTTTTACCAGTATTTTATAGATCTTTAACCTAAATAACTAAATTAATACATACATTTAGGGTGTGCCAAGGATTTTATTTTAGGGATGGTTTAAACGTATTATCTAGCTTATAATAATATCATAATAAAAAATATTCCTTAAAAAAAACATTTACCTTTTTATTTTACTTTGAAATCTAAAAATCTATTTTTAGAAACCTATAAGTTTTATTATTATCTTATATTTTATATTAGTACAATTAAAAAAAAAAATAGACGATAACAACAAGATGTTACCTTATTACCAAAGTAACACACAAATTGGTTTCAATGAACTTTCATTTTATTAATACTTCTATGGGTTTTATGTTAAAATTAACTTTTCTATAACCTTTAAACATATTTGTTAATACAACAGAAAGTCATATTATATAATATAGAAATATATATATTATTATATGGTGTGGTTAACACTACCAATAGAATTATTTAAATGTAATTTAATCCATTAAGTATCAAATAAGTTTAAGTTAACTAAAGTGAAAAAAATATATAAAATATAAAAATAAAACTTATGTTGTGATTATATACCTGTTTCAAAAATGTTTTCCTGTATTAAAACTAATTAGTAACAGTGTACTAAATAAAAGCTTTAATTATAAAAAAAATAATTTATCATATAATAAGTAGAATACCAAATGTCCATGAACATATTTACCTAACATATTTCTGTACTTGAAATTCAGACCAAGAAACAAAAAACCACAGAATAAACAATAAAAAGTATGTCTGCGCATTTCGGTGGTGGATGTTTGTCTATCGTCCCTTTGGTCCTCAGACAGGATAGTGTAATTTTACTGTAGGTATTCGATTTAAATGCAATGATTGCATTCGATAAAAAACAATTCTGAGCGGATGAGGGGATCTTATTTGTTTAATTTTATTCGTTTCTATGGTGATACACAAAACCGTAATTATTTAATATTACAAAATCGTGATATCGTAGGTACATTTTTTCTCCTTTAACAGCTTTTATTTCGAGTGCCGTTTCGAAAATCCAAAAATGATCTCTTTAAAGTACCAGCTCAAGAAAATTACCTTTCAGAAAATATGCTACACTTGTACTTTTGAGCAAGTTTAGGGGGGGGGGAAGTGGTTACAGAATAAAAAAAGAAATAAACATCATTGTAAAACCAATGCATTATATACTCACTCCGCTCAGAATCTAAAACATTTACTTTTATAAGTTAAAAATAACTAACAATAATATAGGTATATAATTATATAATATTTATTTAAATCATTTATAAACAGTTTTATTGTGGTGTTCATTTTATGTAATACTACAATATGAACATATTATTCATTTTTTAAGAATTGTTTTGTTATATGAAACGAGTTTTGAGTTAGATATTAATATTGATAATTTTTAACTGTCTATATGCTAATAAACACAATTTCTTTATCGACGTCAAATTATATTACTATTGGTTTCTAAAATAATAATTGTATATCATCATGCTTACAATTGTTTTCATCATGTACGTAAGGTACCTACCAAACAATCACAACACGCACATATGTTTTTTTTTTTTGATTTTTTCATATTTCAAACAAAACTTTTTTTTTTTATCAAAACAACATCTACCTACTCATGGCCAGCAGCTATATATTTTTTCTTCAGTCTATACCCTACAGCTAACAATAGCCATACAATACACAATATATAATAAAAACCGTAAAAAAAAACATTTAACTGAACATATAGGTATATGTATAGTTTTTTTTTTTATTATTAATTATGTTGTTAAACACAAATTGTGAAAAAAGATTAATCTTTTATGACAATACTTGTTCATTATTGTACTTTATAACGCGAATAAAAATTAAAACTTTACTGAATAAATTAGATTTTGAGAATGACGAATTTTAACTTTTTTTTAAATAAAAGATTATTTATATATACACTCCGTGTGCATAACGTGCATATACTTAGTAATTTTAGAACCCGGTCGTGCTAAAGTGTATTTTTTTATGAATAATGCGAAACTATAATTTTAATAAAAACTAATAATAGGTAAGCTCACATTATCTGAACACGATCAACCCTCATGAGTTTTCTCAAACGTGCCATAAATTATATCCACTTGTACACTAAACATTTTCATAGCTGCATACTCCCCAAATGGTGAAACCGGATATAAATCATATTATCATAAGATATTATTATTATATGTGGTCAAAATAACAAGCTATATGCAAGTAAATTATTAGTTTTATTTAATATACAGTAGGTAAAACTTCCCCTAACGAACACCTTCCCCCTATCAATAACCTACATTTTATCTTAATGAGGAATTTTTCACCACTTTTCAATGGAAAGTCCCTCTGAATAGAGTAAATCTTTTTTAATCGCAATTTAAAAAATAATAATAAAACATTGACAAAAACAAGTTCTTATACACTAATTATAAAGATAATAAATTCGTTCAAAATTATAAGTATAAATAATAATATTATAATTTAATTGAACCTGGGGTACCTATATACATATTATTTCTTTTTATACACGTTTGCCCTTTATGCATTTACAATTTACCCTCTTTGAATTGCAGACACTTCTAAATAACGGAAAACATTTTATTGATCGGAGTGAGAAGTTTCACTATAATGCCTATTATATTATGTACTATGATCTACGAATTTCTATATTATATAGAAATCAATCTTTTATCGCATTATTGTATAAACTAATTAATAATAATAACAATAACTAGGTCCTATACATCAACAAAAAAAAAAATGCACATCGTAATTTTCGATATCTATTATAGTTTGTATAAGAATATTTTTTATAAAATTTATCGTGTCCATAAACTTAATATAATTATTTTGTGAAAATTAATTAGGTACCTATATCTATTCCCTCGTACTCGTATATGGTTGTTATGGTAGTGTTATTGAATAATAGCAAAAAAAAGAATTGGTACTTATTTTATACTTTTTATTTATTCCAATTTATTTATTTATTATTAGTTAATATGTTATGCTCAACTATAAATATTTTGTTATCTGTTGAGAATAATGCAATTTTTAAAAAAAACATATTTATATATTTTATGTATTTTTTGTATTTACATTAACTTTGTTGTTTTCATAACTTCTTTTCATAATATATTATAAATTATATTTACCAATACCGGTTATAATTTGTTATTCATATTTATTGTGCTATAGTATCTTATATTGGATAATGTATTACTTGTTGAATAAAACAAAAAATAAAAATAAAAATTACAAATAAGTTTGGAAAGGTAAAAGACAATCGAATATGTTCTTATATTTTCAAGCTATTTTACATGTATAATTAATATATTGAACACGATAATTTTTTTCAACACTTAACAATATTTTTTCCATAGTACCTACTTGTAGTTAAATTAGCCTACTATAAATTTTATATTTCAATAACCACTGATGAACAATTATTCGAGGAACTCGTATAGCAAGTACGTGCATGTACTTTTTTTGCCTTTTTAATCTCCTGTAAGAACTTACATTCACCCATCGTACGATGGCTGTTAATTACGTAGATTTCTTACCGGCTACCAGAAAACATCAGTCTCAACCTTACGGATATAATAATAATAATAGGTAATATAATATACAATGCGGTGTATAACATTGTGACAGTTCCCCGCCGACGTTCGTTATGGTAAATTTTTTCTCACATTTATCGTTCCAATATTCTTTAGGTGCGCGGCAAACGGTCGAAGAAAAAAACGAACGAATTCAAAATCCTATTTCATCTCTGCTGCAGGTGTACACGTTATTATACACCCCCGCAGTGTAGGTTAACCTAAATAGGTTTACGCGTCAGAATATGCCCGTCGTGTATGTGTGCATGATATATATTTCGTAGACGATACTGTGTGAAAAATCACTTGGTTTTTTTCTCTTCATTGGAAAAATGCTTTTATATATATTAAACCCGTTGTTGCCTATAGATATTATACACATATACAGTCGTTCCCTCGTCCCCTGTGTTAAAGTAATTTCGGCCACCCAAAAGGTGGGAACTTTTTTTTTTCGTCCAGTTAGTTTTCTTATACACGCATATACGTCGGACATAATGACATAAATAACCATTTTAGTACATTGCCGTGTTTAACATTATATTAATGGCATCCCGAGGCATTTTTCCGCTCCCACTTACCGTGCGACCGACGTGTACAAACGCATGATATATAATATACGGGGTGCGATTTTTTTGTAAGCAAAGCACTATGGTCGTTGTAATATGTCATTAAAAAATATATTCATTTTTCAAATTTTTCTTAAAGAATTTACAGTGTGGTATATTTATAAAATATACATAAATAATCTACAAAATGTCTATATTATTATTAATCGTAATTATGATGTAGACTTCAGCGCAGTATAGTTATGATAAAAAATTTGTCCAAGCAGAGAGGAAAGTGGAACGTTAAAATATTGTACGATTTATATGAGTTCAATTAATTTAAAGTTAAATAACATATTAAATATAACCTGCCTATTATATTAATATTGACTATTGTTCTTATAATATTATAGTTATGCTCTATTTAAGTTCAACATTTGATTCAGAGTTATTAATTCGTTTACATAATGTTTGAGCCTGATGATGTTTTGATGTATTTATTATTTGGCCCG
Source organism: Aphis gossypii (assembly GCF_020184175.1). Classification (NCBI taxonomy): domain Eukaryota; kingdom Metazoa; phylum Arthropoda; class Insecta; order Hemiptera; family Aphididae; genus Aphis; species Aphis gossypii. The sequence goes on from NC_065533.1 coordinate 29,669,128, forward strand.
TGTTTCTAATTACTTTATTTATCCTATCAACTCCGACCTAAAATCTATTTTTTTAGTTAATAATTAATACACATATTCTTTAATAGATTTACTGACTATTTCGTGTTTCACATAACTAATTATAATAATAATACCTATGTATATATAAATTATTATTATCCCATATATTATTAGTTTTGTGTCCATTGTTTAATGTTACTTTGAATACATTCCACGTTTGTGTAAAAATAAGAGACTTATACAATAACCTTTATTTTTTATGATGTATTACAACTGAGATGGGAACCACGCGTTAGTATTACTTTCCACCTCAGTTGTATCGTTTACTATACAATAATTGAATAATGTAATAACAACAGGCAAATAACAAAAAAATCATCTTTATAACAATATATAATGACTCCCCTACAACAACATAATAAAAAAAAGATCTAACATGATAGCCGTCCCACCCGTGGCGCCATAAGAGGAGGGACGAAGAGACTTAGTTGGTGGCACTTCTTACAGCGTGGTGGTATAGCGATAGTGTCCAGCTTCATCTAAATACCTTTCAACGAGTTGTTTAACATGCTTTTCATTCTCTTTGACAGACAAGATGTCCTTTATCAACTTGTAGAATACTCTGTATGATTCTTCGGTCTCATTTAGAGTCGTAGCTTTCTTCGCCAGGTCGATAAGTATACTATAGTAGCGTGCGATCAGAGCAAGCTAAAAAGTTTGATATTTATTATGTTAAATGACAAAGCGTCTTATATTTTAAAATTACAATTATTTATCTATTTTTATTGGAGTATTCAATTTGTTAGGTTTCTTCGGAAGAAATAAAATGTATTTTTGTTCATACAGACCATTTCTTTACAGATGCGCTAAAGCGCTCGTATTTTAGATTGCCTGGCCCGTATCTTTATTATAGAAACAACTGGTTGTGGTAGAAGAGGGTTATTATTAACTGGTGGAAACGTTGAAATAATTGGATCACAGAACAAATTAAGCATAATCACCTTAATCTGGGGGTGCTCAAAATGAATATATATACTCCAATCCTCATTGTGTCTTCTCATCTCGGGGATTGGAATAAAATGTGTTCATTAGGTGTCAAACCAAGATATTATAGAATCTACAGGCAGTGATTAATAAAATAATCAAAATTGTAATTTTATATAAGTATTATAGGGTATTCATATTTCGCTTTTTTTATCGGTATTTTTTTTCAGACTTGTTCGGAAATTCATTACATTTGTTCTTATACGGCGTCCTCTCGAAAAAAATATTATTTTTCTTCTATGTTTTATTATATTATATATATTTTCAAACAAACATGCATTTCAAAACGAATGAATAGATATTAGGTACCTAATAATCAAGGATTTGTTCCGATTGAAAAAAGTATAGTCGTACGTTACATAATCTGTGTAAAATTATCAGTATACGGCCTGCAGTATTATAAACATTTAGCTACACATACTATACATAATATAATATAATAAACCTACCTACAATAATTATTGTGTGGGTAAATATATCTGGAGAACAAATCTCGGTATAACTACCCATTTTGCTTATGTAAATCAAACAATACACAACCACTGATCACGCAAATACATAATTACAATTATAATTTGTAACCAACAACAACAGTAGAGGTACATAATATAATATGTCAACGCATAGTATCACTTTAGAATCTATCATAAAATGTATATATAAAAAAAAAAATACAAAAATCGTGCAAGCTTAAGTTTTAGGTATAGTATGTATTACACGCGGTAGTAGCAGTGTGCCTAATACCTATATACCTACCTGTCTACGTGTGCGTAGCAATATAATTTTGTTATTTTCATTTTTTTTTTTTATTATTCGTGATAATAATAATGTATAATATAATATAGGTATAACTATGCGGAATTAGACTAATGACTGTAGACCATGGCTATCAATAGTGACATCCGGTTTCCTCCCACCCGCTATCTAGGAATCCATAGGTACGTGCACGTGAGGTTAATGGAACCAGTGGGCCTTCCTTTCGATTTTCTCCTATTTAAGCCCTATGGTTGTGTGTATACGCGTTGATAGTTAAAAACAGATAACAATTACAACTACATTATTATAATGATAAAAAATACCTATTGTACAATGTATATAATATCATTATGTATATGGTATTACTACTACTCATTTTTTCATTACAATTTCAAACGTACAATGGTAATATAATTATTATGCGTTCAACGTTTGTTCCACATTATTATATAATATACGAAGTACATATAGATATATATATATGTATATTGTACATGTATAAGCATTAAGCATTACCTATACTATGTTTCAGTAACTACTGAACAAATAATATCTATTTTGTCCGCGCCATGTTTATGTAGAAATAAATATGATTTGTTATAATTCGAAATAATAATAGTGGTGCATCGTTCACGGTTAAATTACGATAATAGTATTATATTATTAATTTCTGGCGAAAAACCTATTTCAGCTTATTTTATTGAATCAATAAAACGCTGACTGGCTAAAATGGTTTTATTTTTTATTTGTGTGTAATAGTAATTACTAATTGCATGCCTATTAAATGTTATCCAATTATACTATAATTATTATAATACGTAGTCACGTAGACATCTATTATTATGTTAATCATTATGATTCTAAACTAGGAATAAATAAATAGCGAGAACATTAACTAAAATAAAAATACACTAATATATACACTTTAATACTAAAAAGAAAATGTACTTTTTTAATAACTAATACTCGTAAATCATAAGTAATAATTATAGTATTATAACATTAACCATGCATATTATATAATATTTTGCACGATAGAAGAACTTTTTATTATTTATATATTTATACATTTCTATCATGATATTTTATTTGTTGTAGTACAATTATAAACTTAACCAATACTGTTAAGTATATAACAATTTAATAGTAAAACTGAACTACTGAAGTAAGTATACAATATTCAAAAATTGTTCACGCACCTCGTAGAATTTATTTTAAATATTATCCGTGTATAGCACTATAAAAAACCTAAATTGCACTTAAATTCTAAAACATCCAAAATTCAATTTTATTATAACACATATAATATTATATTATGAAGAGCCAAATTTAATGATCAAAGAAACGTATATTTATTTCTATCAGAAAATGAAATTGTCATAAATTATAAGTAGAAAATGGATAATGCTATATAATATATTCCATATACCTACCTACCATGAACTATATAGGTAGATACATCATACATGATATCAATTATTACTTTATTTTTATTTTTGATTCTTAAATGTTTACTATAATTTGCCGAAATTCCGTAATTTATATTTTGTTTTATACGAATTAATATAAATATTAATATGTAATATACAATATGTAGGCACCATTTTAACTTTTAGTTCTGAAAGCTGAACAGTGATGACTGATGACTAAAGCAACTTATATATATGGGTGTATAGTGTATCGTACTTATCAATATTGTGATTTTGAAATTCCGTTGAACAACGGAAACAATGTAGAAAGAAATTTTAAACTTGGCATTGCACATACGAAACTTATTAATTGGACTCAGCCCACCCCTCACTCCAATAAAATAAAAAACTAAACTAAACTCAGCCCCCTTGATAACCTAACCTGACGAATAGTATTCTTTATCTAAGTATAATCACACTTACTATTTAAGAATGCTGTATATGATTATGATACATTTCGACACAAATTACTTAGCGGGTAGTCATAATATTGCGACCACAGGTGCTCTAAAAAATTACGGAATTATTTCATTTTGAATCTAAGAGACAAGGTATAGTTTTCATAATGATTCTAAAAAATAATGATAAAATGAAATCACAGAAATACGAATTGATTATCATCTGTACATAGCAACGGCGCGTAATATATTATACACGTAAGTACACCTATATAAAGGAAAGCGTGTAGAATATATTATATACCTATACGTGTGTGTAATGTACCTACCTCTCTATAAAGATACTCATTGAACAATAAATAAAATAGATTAGACAGTTTTTAGTAGATATAGGTATTTAATATATGTTTTGTTGAACATTCTACCGGCATGGCCAGACAAGTATTTGAAAAACGTTGATGTAAAATAACCCCGCATAAAAACCAACACCATTTAGATTATCATAAACGATAACTATAATATAATTTACTGTATCTATATAATATTATATTAGGTATAAGTAGGAGTAACTACTGCAGCTTATACCTTCTGTTTTTGTTTTAATTTGGTATCGAAAACATAAAAACCGAGAAAAGCTGCAAGTACCATAAATCGTGACGAAGGCACTTACATTTATTAAGATAAGAATATAGTATGGTCTCCCATTATGGGTACCTGCAGCAGCCTGCCTACCCGTAATGGCCCCGTCCTCTACCTGTTTCTTATTTAATTTTTTATTATTATTAGTGTTTTTCATTTTATTTTTTTTCCCCGCAAAGAACATCCCCTTAATCGTCGATCCCAACCAGATGGTCTTTTTTCTTTTATCTCTTCCTTCTCTATTTTCAAATAACAGTAGGTATTCGTCACGCACCGACCGTTGTTAATAGCCCTCACCATCACAATAATACTCATACATAGTCTATCTGCAACACAATGCGTATACATAATATCGTATTTAGTTGTACACGATTCGTTTGTACATTTCTTTTCCTCCCACACCGTAAAACATCAGCCATAACTATACATATTTCTCTCTGTCACAATTCTCCATCCCCCTCCGGTCATAACGCCCAACACACACACACACACATACATAAATACTTACAATGTTAATGAGTGGAAACGTCCTACGAGACCTAACCTGTTGCCTCGCAATAGGTTCACCCTTCTAACCGTACTGGTTCGAATTGAGAAGTAAAGTAATTTTCAAGAAAATAGACTTCGTTAAAACGTCTGGTGAGCTGAAACGTTCTGACAACCTTAATAAATTGAAACGCGGGGTAGAGATGTTTAAACGAATTACAGTTCTCGCGCGCGGACGCTCTCTCTCTCTCTTTCTCTGTCGTTTTTCTTATGCGTTTTATATACATATATTATGCTTGTACAGTATATATACTTTTTAACATACTACAGCTACAAGATGGCCGTATAGTTAATAGTACCGGTTTTTCGATTAGTAAACATACACTAAATTTTTAATACACAAATAGGTACATTAGAAAAGGATTTTTATAATTAAAAACGAATTCAAAATAATCAACTGTAATATATATGCAACAATCCTGAGTACAATATTATTGTATTCCATGCAGTTCAAACTGTTCATTTTCATTTATTTCCATTCATATATACAGCTGTAAATAATGGTATTAATATGTTGAAAAAACAGTATAAGCGACAAGGTTATCATAAAACAGTAATATAAATACCCGTCAAATGAAGATGAAAAAAAAATGTTTAAAATTACAATATTATTATGTGGATACATAAAAATAATATTAAGTTAAATTATTAACCATGTATGCATAATCACCTACAGCTAAGTACAATTTATATACATATCATTATACATACATCGGATAACGGAATTAGTAGATAATAATACATAGATTATAGTCATTTTAATTCATCTACTATATTCTATTTCTATCTACTGAATCGATATTTTCACGAAAAATTGATCGTCTTATGAAATAAATGATTTTTTTACTATATGAAATATCTATGAAAAAATTATACAAAGAAGACACTTTTTGTAGAAGCAATGCTCAATTATACATTATACAATTTTTCTTGGCTAAATTTTTTGTATAACAACGTTTTTTATTTTATTACAAAAAAACAAATCAAAATCTTTAATATTTCTAAAATTTTTCTTTTTTAACATCTTTGATTCCTATTAACAAATATTGAAACATTAAAAATGTAAAAATTATAACTTAAACTAAATTAAAAAATAATAATATAGTATTATAGTAGATGTTTATAAAAACAATAAATTTTGTATGTAAATACCTATTACTGATTTAAATTAAAAAGTTATTGTTTCCGAAGGATGTACAAGAAGTGAAATGATCGGACTTTGATTAGGTATATCATGTTAAATTTAATACCTACTAAATTATATTAATTGTGTATTATGTATGAGTAATAAAACATAATAATAGTTATAAAAAGTTTTGAAATAAAAGTAATAGCATATAATACAAGTTATTTATATTTGTTTAAAAAGTCGGAAATTAATTTATTTAAAAACTTAAAATGTAAACTTAACACGTCTTCTAAAGTGGTGCTCATTTGTTGTTTTATAAATACTTTATAGTAATTATATTTTACCATTTTATAGATAATTTTTTAAAAACACAAGAATATTTCTACAAATCTATTTTAACTATTTGAAAATTGAGTACCTACAATCAAATGAATTACATGTAAAAACAATACTAACCGTTGAATACGACTCTAATTTATAAAACAAATTAACTGCAGATATGTATATTTACTCGTATAATATATTTATCTATTCTATAAAACATATACTTTGTAAGTTTGGTGATTTATTATTCATAATTTTTGATTTTCCTATTTAGTGTTTGAGCTTGAGAACGACATGACTCACGATTATCGCTGAACTCACGTTTGATGAATAATTTCATAGTTTCCTACGGTTTGATAAATGTCGTTTTGCTATAAGATTTACTGAATCTTGTCGATATTTTTAACAATAAACTGTTGTCTGTCATGTATATTTATTCTTTACAAGCAACATTGTAAACTATATACTTCATAGTTCATATACTAGTATTTGCTTTTACTCGTTTAATATATTACCAAGTCACGAAGTTAAGATCTATATAAGGTGGGTAAGTGTAGTAGGTTGTAGGTACAGATATACCTTTAAACGGATACAACTTATAATAGTACATATTGTTGTTATAATTACACTTATTTTACAGTTACAACACAATATACACAATGCATTATATAAATACCAACATTATTATAATATTTTTTTCGACTAATAGGTATCTAATTCGATTTTCATTAACATTTTCTAGACATGCAATGTTTTGGTTCTTTACAAGCGTTTTAATGTAGACTACGGACGTATAAAATAACTATACAATCGAACCATGTATACGTAATAGGTAACATGAACAGCTTTGATACACGGCCGCCATTTGTCACATTGACCATATTTACATAAAATACCACGTAACATCACTTGAATTTTGATAATAAATCAATTAATGTTTGATGTTAACGTGTTTTATGTGAATTGCAATAGGTACGTTGCACATCGGTATATAATTTTAAGTTAATAATATAGCATGATTATAAATATTATAATTATTATTATATACTAAATGCGATGTTTATTTCAATTGTAAATTTATCTCATCTCATTAAAAATATAAAGACTACAGTACTACCCTATAATTAGTATCGGCTCTGTTGTACGATAGGTACTTATTAGGTTACTGTTATGGATTTGTTAAATTTGAATGCAATACATCATTTTATACGAAAAACAATGTGGAAACACTAAACAGCTTATAAATGTATAAGTCTATATTAAATAATTCATGTTATGTTTTTAAAATTGAATATTTTATAAATTTAAGCAAACTTGTAATTAAAAATGTTCAATAGTTAATTTTTTCATTTTAGGTGATAAAATAAATTAAATTTTACGAACTCGGTCATGGGCCATAATCGTATTTTCATATGTGTACTTATGAATTATAAGGTATTAAAAGTTCATAATTAAATATATACGTATTAAATTATGATTATTATGAAATAATAGGTGTTTTAATCATCAAACTATCTGTAACTAGGGTGGTAATAAGTACTTACGACAAACATGACATGACACATGAATGATTCCTAATGATTAATGAAAATATATAAGGTAGCGTGTGTTGAGAATTGAAAAAGTTTCAATTTAACTTTTCGGTCAAGCAATAACAGACAATGGGTTTTGGCAAATACAATGGCGTTCGGGTACCGTGGTCATCATCGACGTAATATTGCTTATTATATATAATGTTATGACTTATGATAAATATAAGGCGCAGACGTGCAGTTAACCGTCCGAATTCTAATAATAGTTATTACGTTTGTTCAAAACAAAACCACTGAAATCTCTTAAATGACATCATATGGACAAGTCACAATAATTTACGTTTTTTCTCCGTAGCATTAAAAAAAAAAACACGGTTGAGCGTGAAAACCACATTGAGTGCTTTAAATTTAAATTATGATCAAATGAGATATTCACATGTTAAATAATGATTTGTCATCAAATCATTTTTGTAATTTTTTTTTAATTCGAAAATATATAGCTTAAATACATATACGTTTTATAATTTTATATGCATTTATGGTACTAAACATAATAATATAATACACTAATGGTAACCAGTGTAATAGATAAGATGTAAATATCTTAGTATCTTGTTAAGTAAGTCGCTTTCGTTGATAAGTTTAAGTAACTGTGAGTTATTAATGTTTATATCGTAAGTATATGCAGTTTTGTTGTTAAATACGTTGTTTTGTTTTAAATTGTTTGTCAGTTAATGTTGTTATAGTTTTTTTAAATGTTTTGTATGATGCTGAAGTTCGAAAGCTATAGTTAAGAACTGTTGTGACGGTTTTAAATGTATCATAAAAATGTTTTTTTCTGAAATGATACATATTTATACATTAGTTTAAATAATTTGAAAAATACATATATTTATTAATTATTAATGGGCCATTCTGTTGAAAATTTTTTAGATAGATAGTTTGATCGGTTTTGTCTGATAATTGTCCCCATTACTATAATTTCTTCAAATTTATTATCTTCATTATTATGGCTGTCGTGAAGGAAATATTTGAATTTTTTGTTTTTATAATAATATTATTTGGTTTTTCTTCTCTACTGTAAATAAAATGTATTATTTTTGTTTGTACATAAAAATTTATTCTTGTTCTTTTTACACAATACATACATACTGGAATAATAATCAAAAATCATGTATTCATAAAAATGTTGCATTTGGTATATCATTTTTTATATAATTTTAATATTATATGTTTATATAAATATACTTTTTTGTTATACATTATAGCTGTTTCATATTGATGATATATTTTGATGAAGTTGTAAATAATATTGTATTTACAACACAGAATATACTCATTAAAAATTTTAAATAAAAATTTTCCGACCTCTGGATTCTGGTTGCTATAAAATGTTACAAAAAAAAAAAAATAGGTAATGTGTGATTTTTTAAATGTACGTATAGTACATAAAGTTCATATATAAACCAAATTATTACTTTATATTATATTCAACATCTTGTAGTATACCATTAATGTTTAGCCTGATAAGATTGTTTATGTATATATATTTCTGTTTTCTAAAAATATAAAATTATAACTAATATTTGAATACAATTTCCACATTATATTTGTCATAATTTTGTTGCTCATTAACATTTTAATTGATTCTAAACATGATTCATTGAACTTGTAACTATCACTATAATTATATATATTGATATCTGTAAATTCTGTAGATGTTCTGTAAATAATTGAATATTTTTATTAATTTTTATTTTGTAAATTTATTGTAATTTGTTTAACTTAGCTCTTACTCATACTCACATTGATTTTTGTAATTTAATAATACCACACATGGTCTCACTGCATAACATATTTGAAATTTTTTTTTCCCTAAATTAATTTCTTTTTTACTTTTTTTTAAAAGATTTTTATTATTTTTTATTAACGAGTCTATAATTTCTGTTCTATTTCTGTTTATACTGATAATACATATAATTTAGCAAAAATATTGAGTCATTATTATAAAAAATCTCATAATGTAGATTTCTCGCCTATTTAAATGTATCTAAGCTATCATCCTTTCTAAAATATGACACGATTGCCGCCTGTGATGGTACTGTATGTAGGTACATTATGAAAATACAATGTACAAAAATACACAATTACGTTAATGACACTTGTTTTCGTTTATACAAATGTTTTGAATAAATCACATTTCATGATTAATCGAATCTAACAAGACAATACGAAACTATACGTAGTTTCGCTTTGAGATGTCTGGATAAATAAAGACATCCGATTAATGATTTCGAATAAATTAAAAATTGTATTTTCTTATATTTTTAGAATTTTATAATAGTATCATTATCGCTTTATAATCATACAGTTAATATCATTCATTTTTTTTAGGAAGCTTTTGAGTTCAATTTGGCCCAAGTGACTGAGGCTAATGGTATAGATGTTTGGTATGCTGCAAGATTCAAAAACAGAAATTACTTTGACCGTCGATAGCGCTGACAAAACCACCGTTGGTCAGACATCTTATATAGCTTTTGAAATAACTAACAACTTATGAAACGCGCTAGTATAGTTGTATTTACACTGTAGGTGTTAGTAATATACTAATATCAGTATAATAGATTTTAATCGTTCGGTATTACACGTTCTCGGGTTCTCAGTTCCTAGCAGCAACAAAATATACCTCCAAAATATTATTGTTTGGTTTTCACTAAAATGTCGTAAACTAAGAGGTAAATAAAAAAAGCTTAAATTTGTAGGATCGTGAAACAGTCCTAAGGACGTACCCATGTTATTCCGAAGCTTACTCGTAAATTATTTTATAGTACCGAAAAAAATAGGTAATAATAAATTATTATATTGCTGTCATTTTATTTATTTATTTATTTTTACCAATAGCTTACAGTTAACAATAATATTGTAGAATATCCGCACGAATAAGCAAATCGGAGAAAAGGGCGTTCGAATCGGTTTCTTGTTTTTATTTTTTCTCGCTCGTGTGATGTATTTATTCTTGTGAACAATAAAGCGCAGTCGAAAAGTGTTGTGGGCATAGGTACTTATGTGCAGCCAGTCATCCATCTCCACAATAGCCGTTACGTGCGATGTACGCATAATATTATTTATATTCTCGCCGTACATTCGACGTATGTATAATAAAACACGAGGCGAGTCTTTTAACGCGTTTCCGCACCGCGACGTAATATTTCACGGGGCTCGCTTATATGCTGTGCGGGTGTGTGGGTGTGTGTGTGTTTTATAATAACGCGTCGCCGTTGCACGAGATAATATTATATTATTGTGTGTTATTGCGCGTACCGTACCGCGGTCGGTCCCGTGTAATGTTCTTGGCAATAATAAAAACTAGTCCATGTATACGATATATAATAATAATATTATGTAATATGTATCTCGGAGAGACTGTTTCGGAAGAAGAAACAACGGCGCAAACGATCGACGGACACATATGTGGTTTATTGCCGGCCGCGTTCGACGGTCGTGCCGGCGGCGCGGTGATGGCTGTCCGACACGCTCGCACACACACTCGCGGGCAAACGACGTCGTCCTCCTCCTTGGCGCGGGTTGCGGGCGGTTTTTTTTTTCCTTCCCCGACAATTTCCCGGTCCGCGCCCGCCAAAGATAATACGATAAAAGTACGACGACGGGTGCGCTAAGCGAAGGGGCCATTTGTGCGGAGTCGCGCAGACGAAATGAAATAACGCGACCACGGAACAACGGCACTCAGCGCAATATGCTGCCTGCGGAGCTAAATATCATTTCGATGACGACTATGCTCGTGCGTGGCTATAATATGATAATATCGCGGTTTCGGTGGTCGGACACCGTTGGCCGTTTTTTTTTCTCGTACATTTCCTTTTTGCACTCTCCGGTACTTCGCCGCCCCCCTCATACACACACGCGTAGGACCGCGTTACGAATTTCAATTCGCGAAAACCGAGACCCAGCCCCAGCGCAGTTGTCGATTTCTTTTATTGTTTCGGGCGTATGATGTCTTTTACGACGCTACCGTGGTGGTTAAGGGTTTACGGTCTTTTTTTTTTGGTTTTTTCGTGTCATTATCGCTTTTTTCTGCCCGTCTCGCATTTGTCCCTCAAAACAAATTATCACAACGATTAGAACTTTTCTTAAACGAGTAAACGTTGGTGTGTTGCAATAAAATTATTAAAAAAAGGATTATAAACGGCGATTTTTGTTTTTTTTATCTAACGCACGCGTAATATATCTAGGACTTGGGCATGTTATTACATTTCCAATGTAGATACTGATTGTATACGCAAACGACTGATCAAGCGAATTTTCGCTCTAAAACTGGAAGTACGATAATTTTTATTCTCTTTGGGTAAAATCAAAAGTAGGTAAACCCCCCCCCCCCCATACACACACACGCGCGCGGAGGACCGCGTTACGAATTTAAATTCGCGAAAACCGAGACCCAGCCCCAGCGCAGTTGTCGATTTCTTTTATTGTTTCGGGCGTATGATGTCTTTTACGACGCTACCGTGGTGGTTAAGGGTTTACGGTCTTTTTTTTTTGGTTTTTTCGTGTCATTATCGCTTTTTTCTGCCCGTCTCGCATTTGTCCCTCAAAACAAATTATCACAACGATTAGAACTTTTCTTAAACGAGTAAACGTTGGTGTGTTGCAATAAAATTATTAAAAAAAGGATTATAAACGGCGATTTTTGTTTTTTTTATCTAACGCACGCGTAATATATCTAGGACTTGGGCATGTTATTACATTTCCAATGTAGATACTGATTGTATACGCAAACGACTGATCAAGCGAATTTTCGCTCTAAAACTGGAAGTACGATAATTTTTATTCTCTTTGGGTAAAATCAAAAGTAGGTAAACCCCCCCCCCCCATTAACGAATTCTGCGTACGCCACTGGCATCAGTGCATCACTAAATAGTGGTACCTATTGTGCCTTTGCTATTGCTTAAAATATGAAGGTAATAAACTTATTGACAAAATAATTAAATTGCAGTACACACCGCTAAGCAGTAATAGGAGTTAAATTTTGAAGCCTGAGAATTCGACAGGAGTAATAACCCAAGTTGACCTAATCTAAGGGAAGATTAAGGGTTTTTTCTAAATAAATCTTTAGAATTATATAAAACAAATATTTTATTAACGGTTTTATTTAGTGGTTTTCCTAACGTCACGAATAAATACTAATTATTTTCGAATATATATTATTTATTATACAATATATAGAACGGAATAAAGTTATTATACTTACCCGAACGAGTGATAAACGGCTTATGTGATGCGGAACGGAGTTTATTCGACGGCGGCGTAACATAATATTTTAAGTGACACGTGGAATTAAAATGTAAACCATTAATCAACAGTTTATTTATTTTACTTTCAGTTGAATATTAAAATATAAATCTCTCATCAATATAAGCTAAATATTAAATTTTCAGTGTTGATAATTATGAATTTATGATAAATCTTATAAAAACAAACAGTTCATATTAGCAGCAAAAAAAAGTTTGTTTTTGAAAGCACATAAATAATAAAACTGGCAATACCTATAGGTAATATTGTATGATATATGATGGTCTATACCTGTGTACTATTTTTAGATACAATTGCTTGCTACCGTTTTTCAATGAAGGTATTATTTGTATGATCGTGTGCTCATGGTTTCGCACAAGACCGCGGATAATCGAAAGTACACTGTAATCTAAATACTTTAGGACTTAGGTAATAAGAGATAATATGTTGATTATTATTTATTAGTAATTAACAATAATAAGTAATAAGTCATAAATAATAACATACTATTATAAATACAGATAATCAATATAAATTTCATTATTAGTATTTTATATTCTGGTTTGAATAATAAAAAAAAAACTTACCTACTTACAGACCCTATAGTAACAGCTTATTATTTATTAAATACAATTTACTCAGAATCTTAAATAAACGACAAAATGTTAATTTGGTATAGCTATTGTATTATTATTTAATTTTTTTTTTTTTGATTAGGTACCTATACGATTTTTCAAAATATTTTTAATTTTAAAAATTGGTTTTTCTATATTATATACCTAATACTCTAAGAAGTCTAAGAGTCTCTATACTAATAGCTGTCATAACACGTATTATACCTAATTCAACAATAAACGTGTATATAGATTATCGTAACGATATGTATATAATATATATAGTATATTAGTATACATAAAAAGTATAATATAAAATAAATTGCCGCAGTTTGTATAATTTTGTATTATGACACATAATTATTGATTTTGTCGCCTTTTTTTAGAAGTATAGTATTGAAAATTCTATCCAATTACTTTTATATGAATTATTTAAGATATTTATAAAATACATAATTTTTAAAATAAATTAGCACCCTAGGGTACTTGCGTTTTCTGTCGTACCTTTCCCATTAACATGGCCCTGTATACTGTATAGATGAAACCAAAAAACCGGTTTCGTTCGTTATAAAATTAATATATTTAGTACTTTATAATTTTATTGCATTTTTTAGATTGTTAGACTTATTTTAATTTAACACATAATACCAACACTTAATATTATACACCATCGTTATTAAATATTAAACGTTTTAATTTCGGAAATACGAAAACACACTGTCCAAATTGTCTACAATTATAACATTGAATTAATTTGATGGTTTTTACGGTAATGTTATTTCTACATCTCTCAAAGGAAACATATTTTGTTTATAACTATCGTAGCCACTTATGCAATTGTTACATTTTTTTTGTTCAGACAATCGTGTGGGTTATAATAATCATATAGAAATAGGATTTTCAGATGAATTGTTTTTAATTACTTCAAATTATAAAATAAATCTACATAATGTATTATGCATTGTTTAAAATCAAAAGCACGATGTAGGTTAAGTACACCTATATACCTACGGTTCAAACAATATTATTATTCTGCTTGGAAATTGGAAAGTATACGCACTGAATAAACAATAAACCCTAAATTACAATACTTACGGTATAGAGGCGCGCCGAAGTTCACCTCTGACTTTGGTATATAGGTACATTCGTAAAAATATAAATTGTGTAGTATAGGTACCCATAATACAAATGAATTTGTTTTCTAATAATAATATAATATTCCGATTGTAATTTATCATTTGACATTCGTATGAACGTAAGATAAATCATAACACGTGTTAGCTTGTTCGCTCAAGTTAAACTTCAATATTTCTAAGAACAACACGATTATCGAGTAGGTATACCATGACGTGTAGACGCACAAGTTAATAATGAATAATGATAAATTAGAAACGCAAACTGTTATTGGATGACTAAATAAATATGCATAAACGGAAAACAGTAGATATTTTGAATTTTGAGTATAGTAATTACTAATATTTACGCGTAGATTGAAATTTTTTATTACCATAACAACCACCGTAATATAACAAACAAACATGTGATTTTTCGACTACATATTATTATTATATTCATAAATTCGTTCCCGACGATGATGGTTATAATTTACATTATCGTTTACACGAACACTTTAAACATTGTGAAATAGTTTTGCTTTGCATACTAAATTGCAAATTTAATGAATTCGTTTGTCTGCACATGGTTGAAATAATAACGATAATTACCTATTCATTAAAAATGTAAACGTGCTATATTGATTATTTTATATAAATTAAAATACAATTTTTGATTATTTTAAGGCAACTACCTACAAATATTTAAATAAAGATGGTCAGTGTAGATTTCGGTTCATCTTTACAATTTT